>NC_133773.1:73516644-73691084 GCF_003597395.2 Chelonoidis abingdonii
CTTCCTCTAGTGACACTTCAATCTGTGACAGTTCCTGAGATTTGTCACCTACAAAAGCCAGCTCAGGTTTGGGAATCTCCCTAACATCCTCAGCCGTGAAGACTGAAGCAAAGAATCCATTTAGTTTCTCCGCAATGACTTTATCGTCTTTCTTTATCGTCTCCCAACCCCAAGAGACCAATCACTCACACAGGTCAAGTTTCATCCTAGTCATACAAAAGACAATGCTGGTAGCCAATTCCATGGTTAAAGGGTTATTAACTAAGAAAAGGGGAATGAAAGTTATTGAGAGATTAAGGCAGGTAAAATATATATACACGGGTGAGACACTGTCTATATCTCCAAATGGTAGCAGAGATGTAGTAATCTGCCAGTTTGGCAAAAGACTCTTTGGGCTACCCAGAATAACTTAGGGGATCTCTGTGTTCTCGTTCAGTTATTTTGATCTGTTAGAATTCAAACAGTCCAGAAGTACAGGATCTCTTCCTGAATCCATATTTATAGCTTCTTCTCACAGAAAACAAGCTCACAGAAAACAAGGTCACCAGCCATGTGGGATCTTTCTTTGATTGGTGGACAGAAAGAGGAGTGCATTTGTAAACATCTAGATGATAAGGTGATAAACAGCGCACATGGATTTGTCAAAAACAAACTGTGTCAAACTAATCTGATAGCTTTCTTTGACAGGGTGACAAGCTGTGTGGATGGGGCGAAATCAGTAGATGTGGTATATCTTGACTTTAGTGAGGCTTTTGGTACTCTTGCGTTACCTTCTGATAAACAAACTAGGGAAATACAACCTACATGGAGCTACTATATGGTGGATGCATAATTGGTGGACACCATTCCCAGAGAGTAGTTCATGATCAATATGGAAATGCATATCGAATGGGATCCCACAGGGATCAGTTCTAGGTCCGGTTCTGTTCACTATCTTCATCAATGATTTAGATAATGGCATAGAGAGTACACTTATAAAGTCTGTGGATGATACCAAGCTGGGAGGAGTTGCTTTGGTGGACAGGAGTAAAATTCAAAATGATCTGGACAAACTAGAGAAATTGTCTGAAGTAAGGAGGATGAAATTCAATAAGGATAAATGCCAAGTACTCCACCTTGGAAGGAACAATCAGTTGTGCATATACAAAATGGGAAATGACTGACTAGGAAGGAATACTGTAGAAAGGGATCCGGAGGTCATAGAGGATCACAAGCTAAATATGAGTGAACATAGTGTAACACTTGAAAAAAAGGGAATATTATTCTGGGATGTATTTGCCAGGAGTGTTGTAAGGAAGACATGAGAAGTAATTCTTCTGCTCTACTCCACACTGATTAGACTTCAGCTGGAATATTGTGTCTAGTTCTGGACGCCACATTTCAGAAAAGATGTGGAGAACTTGGAGAAAGTCCAGAGAAGAGCAACAAAAATAATTAAAGATCTAGAAAACATGACCTAAGAGGTAAGATTTAAAAATGGGGTTTGTTTAGTCAGAGAAGAGAAGAGAAGATTGGAGGGTGGCATGCGGGGTACATACAAGATAAATATTTGCTATTACATTATAACTGGATATAGATAACTAATGGGATGTTACATCTTGTGACAGAGTGCTAAGCAGAAAGCTGCTTAGCCAACCCTCTGTCAGTCCAGCTCCAATTGAGGGAGGTGAATTGGAGCTGGGTAGATCACCTGGCCCTGACTGGGGAAGCTGGAACACCTGCTGCCTCATCAGGCTGGGGCTGGATAAGAGCCCTGGGGAAGGAAGCCAGAGAAAGAGCTGGGAAGAGGGGGAAGCTGCACTAAGGGAAAGCAGGGAGGAGTAGCTTTTCCTCTCTCTTCTTCAGGTAGAGAAGTAGAAAGGGATTGTGTGTATTGTGGTGAAAAGGTGGTGGGAACACTACTTGTAAAATAAAGCACCAGGTGAGCACTGCAGCAAAGGACTCTGAGTGACTTTCTTAGCCCAGCAGGGGCAGGAGCCAGGTGGGCCCAGCAGGGACCCTGCTACACATATGCATTATTTACAGTTTTTGTGAAGTTTAACCACCAAATATATTCTTATACATATAGCAATCGCTTTGATCTATACTAACACTGAAGTGAATTACCATTCAAGAAAGAGATCTTGGTGTCATTGTGTATAGTTCTCTGAAAACATCCACTCAGTGTGCAGCAGCAGTCAGAAAAGCAAACAATGTTGGGAATCATTAAGAAAGGGATAGATAATGAGAGAAAATACCATATTGCCTCTATATAAATCCATGATATGCCCATATCTTGAATACTAGCCTCTGTTTGCCAGATGCTGGGAATGGGCAACAGGGGAGGGGATCATTTGACGATTATCTGTTCTATTCATTCCCCTCAGGGGCATTGGCCGCAGTCGGAAGACAGGATTCTGGGCTAGATGGACTTTGGTCTGACCCAGTATGTCCATTCTTATTAATTGCCCTTGGTCTTCGGCAAGAGCTTGCACATGGTCTGCCAGCATTACACATATATTTACTGTCCACCTAAATTAATATTGTGTACAATGGAACCAACTTCTATCATCTAGAATATTGGCAAGAGTGATTAAAAATCATACCTAAGGTATTATAGGTGCCAACATTGTGCTTTCAATCC
The DNA here is from genome assembly GCF_003597395.2 of Chelonoidis abingdonii. Lineage (NCBI taxonomy): Eukaryota > Metazoa > Chordata > Testudines > Testudinidae > Chelonoidis > Chelonoidis abingdonii. Next base: position 73,519,268 of record NC_133773.1, read on the forward strand.
CTAATAACCTCTCAGAAACAAAACCAGAACCCTTACAGACGTTTTTTCAAAGTGATGAGGGCTATTTCATAGCCAAATATCAACTTTCTAACCCCAGTCACTTCACTGTTAATGCTGCTATAAAAAGAAGTGTAGGTCCCCAAATTGTTCCACCATTTTGGTTCCAACCCAAAAAAAAATAAAAAAATCCATGAGCAGGCACTGTGTCTGGAAATTTTCAGCCCAGTAGATGAAAGTTTAAAAAAGTTATTAGTGACTTAAAGAGTTAAAATGGAAATGGTCATGTCACCTCTATTATAGCTGTTGCTGTCTCTCCAGGTATAGTCATAACTGTGTAGAAGGCACTTCTATCATTACTTCTTGGCTTTATAAATGGTAAACTGTCTTTGTGTGTCTTTGTGTGTCTGAATAGTTGATTTATATGGAATTAAAACATTGTATTAAATGCTAACTAGGACACTAGGGCTTATTCATTTGTCATTTAGTCAATTTAAGGTACATGTTAATTTATTCTCTATTTAAATACTGTATACACTGTAGAATGACCATAGAAAAAGATCTTTCTTATTAAAAATGCTGTTCAGCATCTTTGTGATAAATGATTGCATTATGTATATGCCTATCTTTATTGAAAAATTGGAGTGACTCTAGCCTCAGCCAAGAATTTAACATGCCACCCTTAATGTATAATCAATGATACTATGACATTCAATACTCCTTGTATGAATGATTCAGCCTAATTTTTATTAAACTTCCTCAAAATGCAAAACACGGTAATCTCCTGGAGAAAAATATATTATCATATGACTGGTTAGCTTTAGTCATACCAATATAGTACTCCTTGGGTAGGATATAAATAATCTAAAATTAACAATGAACCTCACTTCAGTGAGCACAAACTTCCACAGTAAAAGTTTTGAATTGAAATAGAACTCAAAAGGCTGTATAAAATTAATGATCATGAAGAAAGGTTTACTGAGCATTAGTAGTCAGTTTTTGCCTCTGGTGAAGCCAGAGGTAGATGCCAGTCAGTCATCTGAAAAGAATTTCTGTGATAAAATCTGTCCCTAAAAAAGCCACACACATACACAAAATAAGAACCTAAGAGGGCTTAGTTTTGAAGTAAAGTACACTTCAGTCCATATTTACTCAACATTCTGAAAAATAACTGCTCTTCAACTGTAAAACCATGTTTTTCATGCCTAGAAATGTTGATATCAATTCAGAAACACTGCATTTTAAACTCTATCTTGCTTTAACTTTCTGTGTCAATTTCTTTTATAGTAGGATTTCAAAAATGGATATAAGTGTGTGGTTGTTGTGATTGGTGTAAAAAATATTTGATAGGGAATTTTAATTGAAAAACTGCAACTGGTAAATACAATTTGGTCAAAAGGACTTCAAAGAGAAGTAACACTGAAGATCCTTATCAAACCATAAAACCTAGGGGGAAAGTGGACCTCCAGCCCCTACAAGGATGATGGATTAAATAGGTACAAACTATCTTGTTTAGATTAAACTCTATGATCTCCTCAGTCGGGCTTAAGTGACAGACTTTAGAGAAGAACCTGGGATTCATAAGAGCTCTGAAGACACCAATACACACAGCACCTCCTTTGAAGCACATCTTGTATTTATGAAGTTAATTCTGGGGTATACCTTTCTCTTGAACCCAGAAGCACTAGTGGATGCCATGTCTGGCTTGAAGTATTGCAGCACATATCCTGGGGCACATTGTTGCTCCAAAGAGAATTCTGAAAAACATATGCCACTTCCAGTAAACATATGAAATATTTTAAATACAATGCACAATTGGAGTTGGGAGCAATTTTACATACTCCAATTAGCAAGGAATCCTTACAAATAATTAAATGGTAAAATTCAGGATCATTTTTTAATTAAAGAAGAGCACCTCAACTCCAAAACCTTGCAATCCAGCAGTGGGCAGAATACTTCGAGAGTGTAATTTTTATAAATTTTGTCACAACTCATCTTTAATTTCTTTTTAATTTCCTTTTCTCTTGATTGTCTCCTACTAGCTTTTTATAAATTGGATCCAGCTGTTAGCAATATTCCTAACAATCTCTCAAGAACCTCTAAGCTTAACAGGTTAAAATAAATATTGGGCTTTGAACAGCCTTTAGCTTTGATTTTAAATAAAAATAGGAGTATCAAACATCTCACTTTTAAATCTCTTTTGAAAGACTTCGAGTTAAGTGAGTTTTTTAAGTTAGTTGCTAATTTTTGTACACTATGTAGAACTTCAATAACTTGTCTTATTATAAATGCAATACACAATAGGGTGAGTTTTGTTGCTTTTGCATGAGAGTTCAGATTGGCAAAATAAACAAACAAACAAACAAGAAGGCCTAGCTCCTCAAAGGTATTTAGGAGCCTAACATCCAGTGATCATATTGTAGGGGAGAGACCTCAGTATTAATACAAAAGTAATATTAATGATGTAACTTTTTAAATGTTATTAAACTGGCCTGTGCCTTTATTGAAGCTTAGGACATATTCATTATTACTTATGGTAGTTATGGTTCTTACATGCATATATTTGTTTATTTCATTGTATGGAAGGCTACGATTTAGTCATGGAATCCGTGACTTCCAGTAAGTTCCGTGACTTCAGCTTGCAGCAGGCAAGAGCTGCAGGTTCCCCCACTGCAGGGAGCTGTTGGGTACCATAGCAGCCTTTGGCTCCTGGCCAATGCAGGAGGCATTGGCCATGGTACCACATGGTAAATTCAGTTAAATTAGGGAAGATGGGGAATCAGTACAGGAACTGTAAGATTGATAAGGAACTAGCTAAAGGGGAGAAGGCAACAGGTTGTGCTGAAAGGTAAATTATTGACTGGAGGGAGGATACTAGTGGAGTTCCGCAAAGATCAGTCTTGGGACCGATCTTAGTCAATATTTTTATTAATGACCCTGGCACAGAATGTAGGAATGTGCTAATGAAACAGCTGATGATAAAGTTGGGAGGCATCATCAATACAGAGGCGGATTGTAATATTATATAGGAAAATCTGAATGACTTTGAAGACGGGATGGACAGAAATGGGATGAAATTCAATAGTATAAAGTGCAAGGTGATGCAGATGGGGTCTAATAATAAGAATTTCTTCTATAAGGTGGGGACTCATCAGTTGGAAGTGACAGGAGGAAACAGACCATGGGGGGGCATGTGGGTAGATCACAGGATGTCTGACCCACTTTGGTCTAATTTGTGTTGAGTATTGTGTGCAGGTGCTGGATGGCTTTATAACTGTTTTAAAAAAATCCAAATGATTAGGGTTGTCAAGCGATTTGAAAAATTAATTGTGATTGTGTGATTAAAAAAAATTATCATGATTAATCACGTGATTAATAGTGCTGTTAAACAATAACCGAAAACCATTTATTTAAATATTTTTTGATGTTTTCTACATTTTCAAATATATTGATTTCAATTATAACGCAGAATACAAAGTGTACAGAGCTCATTTTATATTTTGATTGCAAATATTTGCACCGTAAAAAACGCAAGAAATAGTATTTTTCAATTCACCTAATGCAAGTACTGTAGTGTAATCTCTTTATATTGAAAGTTGAACTTACAAATGTAGAACTATGTACAAAAAATAAGTGCATTCAAAAACAAAACAATGTAGAACTTTAGAGCCTACAATTCTATTCAGTCCTACTTCTTGTTCAGCCAATTGCTAAGAAAAACAAGTTTGTTTACATATACAGAAGATAATGCTGCCAACTTCTTATTTACAATGTCACCTGAAAATGAGAACAGTCGTTCACATGGCACTGTTGTAGCCAGCACTGCAAGATATTTATGTGCCAGATGCTCTAAAGATTCATACATCCCTTCATGCTTCAAGCACCATTCTAGAGGACATGTGTCCATGCTCATGACAAGTTCTGCTCAATAACGATTCAAAGCAGTGTGGCCTGATGCATGTTCATTTTCATCATCTGAGTCAGATGCCACCAACAGAAAGGTAATTTTCTTTTGGGTTTTGTAGTTTCCGCATCAGAATGTTGCTTTTTTTAAGAATTCTGAAACCATGTTCCACACTTCATCCCTCTCAGATTTTGGAAGGCATTTCAGATTCTTAAACATTGCATCAAGTACTGTAGCTATCTTTAGAAATCTCACATTGGTACCTTCCTTGCATTTTGTCAAATTTGTAATGAAAATGTTCTTAAAATGAACAATGTATGCTGCAGCATCATCATCTGAGACTGCTATAACATGAACTATATGGCAGAATGCAGGTAAAACAAAGTTGGAGACATGCAATTCTTGTTCAAGGAGTTCAGTCACAAATTATTTAATGCATTATTTTTTTAATGAGTGTCATCAGCATGGAAGCATGACCTCAGGAATGATGCCAGAAGCATGAAGGGGCATATGAATGTTTAGAATATCTGGCATGTAATATCTTGCAATGCTGGCGATAAAAGTGTCATGCGAACACCTGTTCTCGCTTTCTGGTGGCATTGTAAATAAAAAACAGGCAGCATATCTACTGTAAATGTAAACAAACTTGTTTCTCTTAGCAATTGGCTGAACAAGAAGTGGGACTGAATGGACTTGTTGGCTTTAAAATTTTACATTGTTACATAACTGCACTCAAAAACAAAACATCTACATTTGTAATTTGCACTTTCACAATAAAGAGATTGCACTACCACACTTGTATGAAGTAAATTGAAAAATACTTTATCATTTTTACAGTACAAATATTTGTAATAAGAATAATATAAAGTGGGCACTGTACACATAATATTCCGTGTTGTAATTGAAATCAATATTTTAGAAAATTTAGAAAGCATCCAAAAATATTTAATAAATTTCAATTGGTATTCTGTTGTTTGACAGTGTGATTAAAACTGTGATTAATTATGATTTTTTAAAAAATTGTGATGAAATTTTTTAAGTTAATCGCATGACTTAACTGCGATTAATTAACAGCCCTACAAATTTTCAACATGATATACCAAAATATACAAAGTTATTATCCTTAAATCAAATTGTAAGAAGTTCTCAAGTAGCATTTTTTTCTTATTTTATCCATCTGTACATTTCTATTTTTATCAATGGAAATATTTTTCCATTTGTTTGTGTATAGTTAAATCAACATTTGCCAATAGAAATTTAGTTCTTCCAAGCCCCTGGGTAAATGGCTGACATATCCTGGAGACAACTGTAATGTGAAATTAACCTAGACAGGCAGCAATAAAAAGTATTGACAGTGGCAAATTTATTGAACTCAGCTTTCTTTCAAATGGCCTTAGCCTCATGTGTTCTCTAGTCATGTGACTATAGGTCTAACTTCATCCAAAAGAGGATTCGGTTTCTTTGCTTTGGAGGAGGTTTCAGGAAGTTATGTTCTGTCAGCTCCAGATAAGCACTCACCCGTGTGTTCTGATTTTTTCCAGCATGAGTCCTGATGGCACAGGCTGGCTATAGAGTTAGCAAGTTGGTATTTTAAATGGCAAGCACGATGTTTTATAACAGGGGTTGGCAACCTCTGGTACGTGGCTCGTCAGCGTAAGCACCCTGGTGGGCCGGGCCAGTTTGTTTACCTGCTGCGTCGGCAGGTTCAGCGGATCGCGGCTCCCACTGCCTGCAGTTCGCCATCTCAGGCCAAACTGACCAAGCCCACCAGGGTGCTTACCCTGGTAAGCCGTGTGCCAAAGGTTGCCGACCCCTATTTTATAACAAAAACTTTGCTGTTCACCCAAAATCTCTCAAAGGACAAGCTGCAGATTCAGTCAGTGAGATATTATGCTTTGGTGGTGCAGCCAGAATCCAGCTTAGAGCCAGCATATCTAATGACCCCAGGAGAATCAGCTCAGTGGGAGAAGGATCCTCCAATGATGTAGAGTCTCTGTATCTGCCACTGGAGTTGGTGAATAACTGGAGAAAAGGCATACAAGGTACCCTTGTATGATGTTGATCCCTGCCTTGCTATGGTTTTAGCCCTTGGGGAAGTCAGAGCCAGCACATACCAGATCAGTTCTCAGGCTGATGTCACTTATGTTTGGAGACCAGACTGGACCATAGCAGCTCCAGAATTCGAGAGATTTCAAAGGGCAGCTTCGCACAATCTTCACGCACCCTCTTTGGCCTAGACCTTATTGCTCGTAGCAAAAGATCTGGCTCAGTGACTTTAGCAGCAATTTTATAACCTTCACTTCAAATACCTAAGGCTAACTTGTTTGCTATTTTTGAAATAATTAGGTTGTATTACCTATAAGGGTCATTTGAGTCAATTTTGATATTTCTTGGGTTTTGATTACTAGACAAAAACAAGAAGAAAGAACTTCTGATATGAGAAAAGGAGTGTCAGTCAAGGTAAAAAAAAAAGTTTTCATTCAGTTGACGTGAACGCCTATGCTTTCAGTTAAAAAAAAAAAAAAAAAAAAGAAAGGAAAAAAAAAAAGAAAAAAAAACCCTAAATGGAAAAACCTTCCTACTGAGAATCTGATGATGAACAGCAGACCTCTGAAAGGGGTTATGAAAAAGCCTGATGAGAGAGCAGATAGAAATTTATAGAGTAATAGTCCTGATATGAAATTTGCAGATGGGAATAATTCTTATTGATTAGTAGCCCAGAAAAAATAGCATTTATATTTTATAGTTTAAACAACAGGAAAAACAAGAAGAACATAAAAAATCATCTCCTGCAGCCTCTCCACCCCCAGCTGTAGGCAGGAACACTTTTCCTTTAGAAGCATTGAGGTGAAATAGTCCATGGGAGAAGAACCTTGCTAATCATACTAATAACTGTAGAAACCGTTGGTGGCATATCAGGGGCCAAATTGTTGCCCAGCTTGCACAGTCATGCAGAGGTGAAAAAGGGACACTGGCTACCTGTGTAACCCACATCACAACTAGCAGTAAGGCATTGGAAGCAAGAGCTCCTTTTTATCCCTCTCAGTGGGCAGAAGGAGTGGAAGGGAAACGGGTGGAGCCTTCTTAGCTACTCCAGGAGCAATGCAGTAGTTTTCTGCTCCTTACTCAGGGCAGATTGTTATCTCCAATCTCACATCAAATTTGCAGAATTAGTAGTGAACAAAGACTACAATTATCTGATGCTTGACCCCATACATCATAAACGGCCCTGTGATTTTGTAGGGTATAGTTTAGTTGTAATTATTTATTAAATATTTTGTATTACAATATAAGTACAATCAGACATTTTATAAACATACTAGTGTGTTTTAATATCACCAGACCTCATTACATCACTCTACCATTAATATTTTGCTCAGAAGTGAGGTAAAACACTAGCTGTTTGGTTGAGAATTAATGTGTTCATGGATTAGTAAAGTGAAAATTAATGTGATTATTAGTATTAACTCTAGTTGAATTGCACTTCGAAGCCCTAATCAGAATCGGACTCCCATGTCGTGATAAGTGATGTACAAACAGAATAAAAGACTCCCAGGTTAACTGTAAAGACAAAATGCTATTATTTTATGAGAATATTGAAAGAGTCTGAGGTTTGCTTCAAATCTTCTGTTTTCAGCTGAAAGGTGTAGTTTCAATTATATTTCTTGAATTTGTTTATATTTAGCTAATCTAACAAATAATTACACCACATATAGGAAAAATTATATTTGCAACTCCAATGCTGCACTGAAAACAAACAGAGCTAGAATATACATTGTGGTGTTATTTACCTGAACTGTGATTTTCAACATGACTAGTGTATTGCATACTGATTTTTCCAGTGAAAGATAGCACAAACCAGAACTGTTTCCCTACATAACATAACTGGGAATATATTTTGCTGTATTACTTTATTTACAGCATAGATGTAAATTTCAACATTTTATCTGGAGCAGGCTGGAGAAAATTGCACTACACTGAAATAATACAGCATTTCACATATGGAGAAAAGAGTGGATATTGACATGTTTCAATTTATTGCACTGTGAAATGTATTGCACGCTGTAGGAAAGAACATTTTTCTTTAGATCTTATATTATCATTTGTGTCATATTAAATTATGCCACATATCTTTAAAAAATATTCGTTCTTGTCACTAGGACATTGTACATGACTTACTTTATTTGGATTTATCATCAATGTTTACTTTAAAAAGTCTTAAACATCACCATATCTGTGGGCTTCATATTCATGCATCCAACAAAGCGGGTATTCACCCACAAAAGCTCATGCTCCAATACGTCTGTTAGTTTGTAAGGTGCCACAGGACTCTTTGCTGTTTTTACAGATCCAGACTAACACGGCTACCCCTCTGATACGTATTCCCTACAGTCTTTTTCCCAACTGCATGGTTGTCATATATTTGCTTCAATTCTCATGGTGAGGGCAATCTAAAAAGCAAACAAACAAACCAAAAACCACTTTTTCATGCTTTAGGAAAGCAAACTCACTATGAGACAGGAAAACAAAACAACCCAGTGGCAAGTTTGATCATCACCTTTATTGAAATAGGCATGAGATAAAGGAGGACATTCTGCAGTGTATTGTGCTACTGTCCTTATTCACAAACTAAGCAGGTTTGGGGTGAATCAGTATTTAGCACAGGGGTGCTCAGAAAGCAACATGCTGCAAGATGTGGTATTGGTGATTCAAGAGATGGCATACTTGTTATGAACTACTGTAACAGTGGTTTCAGGTTTTTTTGAGTGGGCATCAAGCACACACTGTTTATCTACACTCTTGGCCTGATCTTGCTGTCAGGAGGTTTTTTTTTTTGTTTTTTTTATAGTGTGCAAGCAAAAAATGCTCTAAATACCAGAGATAGGGAAGTATTATTCGTACCCCGTTCTCTCACCAAATCCATGTAAATTTGTAATGTGAGCAGCATCTAATAGGTACAATATGGGTGAGGATGTATATTCCATAGAGAATAACGTTTTCCTATATGCTGCAATAGCCCCTTATTTACACTTCCTGCAGGCCCAACAGGTATCAGATTATCTACTACTGTAGCAATTAGCTCAGGTGTGTAAAATGTTCCTATAGCAGTTGATGGTATCAACAGAATTGAGTAGATGACATTAGCAGTATGGAAAGTGAGTGGATATTGGAGATGCAGTCCCATTGACTTCAGGTGATAGTAGAGTTAGGTCAGTGTTCAGAGCTTTTGAAAATGCTACTGTAAATTCACACCCTCTGTCTCCCCCAGCTTCAAGCAGAAAAACAGCCATTATAAATGTCTGCATTGTGTGTATGCAGTAGGTACCATAATGGACTCATCTCATAAGTTCTTACTGCTGGATCATAGACATTATTTTCTTTTTCTTTTTCCAGTAGGCAAATAAGTGAATTTACCTTGCCAATACTAAAGCTATCAGCTTTGTGACATCCTTGAATAACCTCAGGATGTCACACAGGGTCCTTACGAATCATTAATATTTGGGGGAGAGGGAAGCATTAAGGTTTGATATCTTTTAAATTCCTTACTTAATCATGTTACAGCTACACGTTATTCCTTTGCAAACTAGTGACAACATTTGTCATTTTTCCCATTTTTAAAAAAGATATTGTATATCAATAGAGGAGCTCAGATTACATTGTCACAATGGTCCCGTCTGGCCTCATAACATATGACTATCACAATGATAAAAATATAAACACTAGAACTGGTCAAAAATGTTTCAGTATGGTGTATTGTGAAAAGATCCGTATTTGAAAAAAGAATAATTTTTTATTAGAAAAAGTTTTTCATTTCCATTTCTGAAAAAAAAATTGTCACAATAATTTAGATTTTTATGGAATTATTTTTATCCATATTGTGTTCAAAATGATTACAAGTTTGACCGTGATTCTTGGTAAATGCAGATGTTCTATAGCTATTTCAAACACAATCTCAAAAAGAAAGTATATTAATAAAAAAACATTTAAAATGTCACAAATATTTGCAAAAATGTGTCCATTTAGAATCCCGTTGAACAGATAGCTTTGCATTTGCCCCTGAAACTGTTTTCTCAGCTGTAGTAAACACAGTCAATGCCACATCATAATATCTCTCAGCTGCAATAGCAAGCCAAAAAACCTGCGGATGGATTATATTGTGATAATAAATGTAAAAAAGTAATCAACCCAGGACAGGTAAACAAATCTTTTCATTAATGGCTAGTAAGGAAAGAGGTTTCAAGTATTGCAGGGTCATAGGTTGTAATGGATCTCTTAGTATATATTGTTAGTTTTCCTTAAGAAAAAAATATGGTTCAAGAGCACTTTGTATCAGTTAACTAACTCCTTAATGAACAGAAGTGTAAAATAGAGAGAAAAAGCTGAAAATGAGAATGTTTTAAGCTGTGTTTTGCATTAAATAGCACAGTTTCTAATGGTCAAATTTATATTTTGCAGTGTATAACCTTTGAAATTATACCATTACAAGCATACATCATTATGGCATGCAGGAACAGCAGTTAGCAATGATCATTAGGAAAAGAAATACAATCCATTTATAAAAAACCATAGCCCAGAGGAACCAAGAACTATGTAAAATATCCATAACACTCCACCAGCTAAACTCAATTTCTTCCAGAGCTTAATTAGAAATGGTTATTTTTGATAGAAGTCTTGTAGTATAAATTAAGAAATGTAATAAAATTCAGACTGGAATTTCAGACTGAAAAATAGTATGTTTTTTTCAATCCTTAGAGACTGAATTCAATTGGCTTCAAGCATATATAATATTACAATCAGATTTGCCAGTGTAAATATCAACCTGTTTCATTAATGTGCATATTCAACATTATATATATTATTCAGAATAGATCACAACAAAGCATTGCTTTTTGTGTTATAAGCTTGAGATAGAAAAAAAAAATCATGGTGACATCTTTCTTTATTTTCCACTGCCAATATTTGTTGTTAGCAAATAATTTCCTTGCAGTGTTTGCAACCCAAATCAATGTATCATTGAGAACCTCGTAGTGCAAATGATGAAGAGAAAATTGTCTCATTGTCACTATGCAAGCTGAGTGAAATGCAAATAACATAGTTTAAATAGTCAAATGTATATTGAATTTATTCATTTCTGAAAATTGGAGATTTTTTAATAATGTAGGAAATTTTATTTTTAATGTTTCATTAATTTTATTTTAATAGAGCAAGGCCCAATGTATTTCAAAATATTCTTGAATTTAATATACATCAATTAATTTCACTGATGTTTGGAAATAAAATGGATTGCAAACATTTGAGTGCAAGTATGCTTGGAGACATACCTCTCAACCTTCAGCCTTCCCAAGGTGTAATTCAAGCAGCCAAAATTGTAATCAATGATTGAAATAGGAAAATCTTGTCTCTTGTTGAGTGCTGCACCATAATCCTAATGGGTTCCAGAGGATGTGTGGGACCCAACAGGTTTATAGCATCAAACTCCATGCTATCATCTCTGTCATCATCACTACCTTCTCTCTTACCCACTTGAATTTCAGGCCAGTTATGCCTTACCTCTGCTGTGACTCCCCAGTGTGACTTTCCTTCTTCCTCTTGGCTCCTAACTCCAGGAATTGTGTGGTAGCCAGCACCTTTTGAGATTTTTTCAGACGCACAGGCTGAGTGATGAAAGGTGTTTTGATCGATGGGAAGCAGGATATGGCAGGATTCATTCCTCTCAGGAGTTCCAAATACATCTCACATGCCAGCAACCAACACCTTTTACTTCCTCCCTAGCATAACAACCCACAGAGGCCCCAATTAAGCATGTATTTAAGACCCACCAACTTCAGTCATGATGTCAATGGGGCTTAAGTATGTGATTACAAAGAAGTATGGGCTTAAGAGCTTTACTGAATCAGAACCATAAGCCTCTCTCTTTTCCTGCTCATTCTAGCTTTAAAATCTCCACGGATTATATAATACTAGAAAGTAGAGAGGAAACGAGATCCATTTGGTCATATAGTTCATCCATTCGCTAGTTTTCCCCATAAGTATATGTATCAGTGTTGTTATCCACTCCAGTTATGAATAACTCAATCAACTGTGCTACTACGTCCTACAGAAGACCATTTTACAATCTGAAAGGTTTCACCATAAGAAATTTTTTCCTTGTAGTCAGCCAAAAGTGTCTTCATAAATTCATCACATTATTCCTTTGGAAATCCCCTTGACCATTTCTCTCCTTTCTGGTGTTCACTCTCTCTAGATGTTTCTGGAGGGTAATCATATCTTACCAAATTCCTCATCTGAGCATGTAGATTATAAATAAGTTCTTAACTTTGTTTTCTTTTCAAAAAGTTATGCAATAAGCAAGTCTTTCTTGCTCTTCAAAACTCCTTCCAATTTTCTCTTCTCAGAATGTTCCTTGAAACAATTTCTTAATAAAGCTGTATAGTTTCAAAGTTACAAATGTTCATAGAGCAACACAATCACATTCTCATTAGAATACTGTGTTCCTTTTGACCGACTGGGATGTGAAAATCAAAACATATGAAAGTATGTGGAGATTTTTTTTTTAAATATTTCATTCTTTGTGTGAACTGCAGTCTGAGAAAAAGCAATTATTTGCCACAGACCTAAATTTATCTTAAAACATAATGAAGCTTATTTACAGGTATCGTTATACACATTATATATCTTCTCAGGCCACATGGTTTGTTTACTGTTTTCCTTCAAATTAATTTGTTAAACACTTTTTCCCAAATTGTGGACTGGAATTATAACATGCTGTTTCATAAGAGGTAGGATTTAATTTAAGATAGTTGTTTAAAAGATTTTGAGAACAATGTAGGGCTTTTATTGGACAAGAGGAATTTAGGTGGATACAGTGGCAAAATGAGGACAGGTGCACGAAATTAAGTAGCCAGCTGCAACTTTATTAAACTTTAACATGAGAGGGTCACTACCCACCCATCACCCATACATTCCTATACCAGGCATTTAATTGGTTCCAGTGCAGTAGTTACAGGGCTCCTTATATAACTTGTTAACTAGTGCCGGGGTTACAAGTCTCTTTACTTTATAACCCATAACATGGGGTAGGCTCTCCTCAGCCTACCCATAGGACTCAGCATCCTTCACCTAGTCCTAGCATCCTTCCCCCACATGAAGGAGATAGAGGATGTAGCAGGGTGGGGACCTCACCCCATGAGGGCTACATGGTTTCACCCCTCACATAAGCCCAGGGTCCCTCACCAAAAGCTCAAGTCTTTGACCTCTGGGAACCATTCATTTTGTTCTCTTACCCACACTGGAAACTGGCCACAATTTGTGACAAATAAACACCATCCAAGTACCTCGTTTAGGTACTACGCATATTCCTAGTTAGGGTGACCAGAAAGCAAGTGTTAAAAATCAGGACAGGGGGTTGGGGGGTAATAGGTGCCTACATAAGACAAAGCCCTGAATATCAGGATTGTACCTATAAATTGGGACATCTGGTCACCCTATTCCTAGTTAACCCACTGTGGCTTGAAGGTGCTGCGAGAAAGGCAAAACCACTTCCCTGGTCCTGTGCCAATTGGCCCCATGGGAGAAAATAATCCTTCCTGACCCCCCAAACAAGCAATCTGCTAGACCTGTAGCATCTGTCCAGCTAGATTCCCATTCCTAGTTCAGGTGGATAGGGTGGGATGCTGGAACAGACCCCAAAGAGTCTTCAGTGGGCTCCTGTCCTGGGATAAATCTTGGGAGCTGGGGAACACTGGCAAATCAGCACCCTCTCTCCCAGCTGACCAATGAGTACCAGAGAACTCTAGGGGGAGGGGAAGGGAGGGGAGCTTTGTATTGTCCCTTGGTGAGTATCTTTCTCCCTGGATACTAGGACTGTCCCCTTTCCATTGCTGGTCCCATCAACTTCACCCACTGGTTGAAGCGGTTGCGTGGCATTTTTATCTGCTATCTCTACTTTTTTTTTTTTTTTTTGCTGCAGCTTATATACCTGGAGTATTTTTCTGGCCTTCTGCTCATTAATTGGTCCTTCCAATTTTTGGCTCTATTATTTATTAGACTCAAGTTTTCTCCTTGACGCTGGTCCTCCTAGCCACTTAAACTCTGATTGTATCTGATACTGGTTATGTGATAGATGTCTCACACTTCTTGTGTTTCCAGCTTGTTTCCATGCAGCTGGTGGTTCTTTACTCTCTTGCTTTTCTGAATTCTGGTAGCCTTACTGGCTATCCTCTAAGTACACAGATGTCCTCATTGGTTCATTGTTCCTCAAGTGATCTAACAGCTGTCATGCAATCATAATTCTAGTTTCTACTTCCTGTGTTCTAGCATCCTACAATTCTGGTCTTGAGCTTTTGGTTGGGTTTCATCTGGAGTGGTAAATTGTCTGTATACTCTTTTTCCAGATAAATCAGCTTGTTTCAATTAATTGGCAAGCTGCATATAGTATGGCTGATGCGGCTTCTGGGACAGCAAAAAGTAATGCCATGTACACGGAACTATATTTTAACTGGAAAATTCTAAGCCAGTAAGTATTATTTTCCACTGGACTTTTCCATCTGTGTTGTGGGCCACATCCTCTGTCTTGCAATGACTGATTGGTTACCCAGGTGGAGCAAACCCACCCTCCCGGTTTTTCTAAGCCCCCTCCTTTATAACCCCCTGGTGGATAAAGCATGGCTGGAGGAAGAAGGTGTGCCTGCTCAGTGGTTCCAGAATGACTAAGGCCTGCTCTAATTTATGCTATGATAATTTATGCCTGATGTCCAGTAATGTCCAGTGAATTGAGGGTAACTGAGCAGAGAATTTGAATCTTTAGTCCATAATCTGTTTAGCTTGTCCTATTCTAATCTAGTCTTTAAGGGGGGAAATACTGCCTGTACCTTCATGGTCACAGAGGGACCCTGGCAGTATGGGAGACTATGCCTTTAGGGGCTCCAGAGGAGCTGTGCACCATTGTCATGGCACATCAACATGCAGGCTGTAGGTGTGGGATGGACATAGGCAGGCTGTAGGTGGAACTGTAGGTCAAGCTATTAAAATGTCCCCACCTTCTCCCCAAGGTGGCAACCATGTATGTGACCATCAAGACCTTTCAATCCACTGGGCTTCAGCAGCCTCCATAGAATGGTTCCACAGACATCCCGGCTTGGGGGAATGGGACTGTTTTTTCTAATCCTCGTCCATCTGTCCAGTTGCGACAATGCTGAGAGCCAGTAGCTGACACAGCATTCTGATCACTTAAGCATTAATTACCTCCACCAGAGAAGGCCTGATGAAGGAAGAGGTTATTAATTGCCTAAGCAGAGGGTTGATGAGCTAAGAAGCTAATTATTCCACCATCTGGGGAGGCTAGTTAAAAGCATGGGAAGGAAGTACAAAAGGTGAAGGCTAGCAGAGCCCAGAAGAAGAAAAATTTCTAAGATCTCTTTTGCTTCCTCTTCCTGGAGAAAGGTCTGAGGATTAGGAAAAGCTGTAAATAGGTTAGCTGCACAGGATTATGAGGGTGGGTTGGTGAAAGTAGTAATAATTAAAAAAAAACAACACAGATGTAATAACCAATCATAGGTATCCAGGGCTATTTATGAAGGATCTCCGGACAAGAGAGGAGCCTGCACTGTTATATTAGTCTAGGAGAGGGCTCTAGATTTGCCCCAGGTCATGATAGACCTGAAATTCTAGATCAGGTTGAAATCAAGTTGTTGTTGTTTTCATGTTCTGCAAATGTACAGCATAAAATGAAAAGCTTGTTTAAGTCTGTCTTCAGCAGCCACTATCAGAAACTCTGTTTGGTTTACATCATGCCTTTGAATACTGATTAATTATGGCATTCTAGCAAAAGTTTACTAACCCTTCCCTCCTCACCACAAATGTCTAATCCTGCAGCTTAGAAACCTAAATGTTACTGAAAAAAAATCCAGTTAGCATTCATGCTTATCTTGTGTCTGCTTATAATCTGTTCAGAAAGAAAGAAAATCTCACTCTGATTGCCTTGTTTTAAATTGTGCCTTAGTGGCCAAGAGAGCCAACATGTAGAGCTATCTATTAACATGTCAGTCAAAGTACTGTACTCCCCCAAAATGGCATGTTTGCTTTGAACATGAGTGTGATTCATTGTTCAGAATCACAAAATAGCACAACCCTGTTCCCTAGCCAATGAAGGAGGAAAGTATCTGGCAATAGCAGATCTAAGCTGATTCAGAACGAAGAGATTAACATTTATAAATCCAAATTATCTCTTTCAACATGAAAATAGTATCTAGAATGACAAAATGAGCCAGCCGCTGCCACACAACAGACTCTCTGAACCACTGGCTCCATTTATAATGTAAAATACGAGAGGATTTTGTAAATTTAGCATTAACTACCTATGACAATTATCCTCCATTCATCCTTTACTTACAGTCCACAGAACTGTAGACCCAAGTGAAGGTAAAGAAACTAAAGATTTTAGGCAAACCTTATGACTAAATAGATTTGTGTACAAAATTCCATTTTTTTAACATATTGAACGTCACTTTCAATGATCATGTTAGTGTGAGGGCCTGATCTAAACCCATTAGTCAGTTGGAGACTTTCCATTTATTTCAATAGGCTTTGGCTCAGGCCCGGGAGCATTGATTTCTGTCAAATATAATGTGAACTGGTGCAATGGAAGATTGTTCATGCACAGAGCCGATGCTACCAAGCCTGCAGGTACAGAAAGCCCAGTGCATGGTGACTCCATCCCACCACTATCATCATCATCATCATCCATTTCTTTCCCATACTAAGGTTGGGTAGGGCTAACTTCTGTCACTTGGTTAATACTTAGGCAGCCAGCTGCCTTATATCTTCCACCCCACCGTAGAATGGTTCAAATTCTAGTACGATGTTGTTGCTCCAAGTGCCACTTGATATGCCGTATAAGTATAAGCTACTTTGTGCTAACTGCAAGGTCTGGGACAATAGCATTAGTGCCATGAGGAATAAGACTGAATGAATCTCTGACTCCATTGGAGCCATTATCTCTTTCTCCTTTCCCATACCACAGATTCCCCACCTTCCTGTTTAACATGAAACTTCTTCCACTATTTCCCTTAACTCTCTCCAGACACATCCACACACACACCAGCTGTGGACATATCCCTGGAACTAACTTTTCCTACTCCAAGCTGACGTAAAAACGTTTTGTGGGAGGTGTGGTGAGAAGAAAGGGTCACACACTGAATCTTAAGCCTTGCAGCAAAAGAATCTCATTCAAATGGTTTTTAAGAAGACCCCAGATTCACTTAATGAGTCCGTCCTGCTTAGATAGTTGTGCTAATGTTCTTCAGTCCTGACTTTTAGCGCTATTCTTAACCCAGACCTTTGTTTCACAAAAAGACCTAATCCTACATTCATTAAAATCTAAGGGAAAACTCCTAATGATTTCAATGAGGGGAAGGATTGGGCCCATGAAGAGAGCTTTACAATAGTGGCAAATTGTGACAAATGGATTTTGTGAGCAAATGGACACTTAGTGTATATAATTGTATTTCCTTAGTTTTATTTATCTAAGTTAAAAATATGTAATTGATTTAGTGTGTTTTTATAAATAGTTACTTTTAATTTGTGCCAGAAATAAGAGCAAAAATTGAAATGACTGCAAGATTATTTTTTGTATAGAGGCCACATCTTAAATGGAAAGAACAAAACTGAAGACATAATTCAGGATTATTATAAAGAACAGCTTAGCACAGAAATGTGCTGATGTGAGCAATCTTCAGCATGATTTATTACACAGTAAATTAAAATTGAAGTGAACACACACAGTAAACTAATTAAGTGCCAAATAGGTCAAAGAAGGAAATGTTTACTCTGTTCACAGCTAGATATAAGTCCCATTGATAATTAGCAAAACCTTATTAATAGTATTACAGAAAGTTAAGAATCCTATAAAATAGTTGCCTCAGTGTGCAGCTGTCCACCTCTTAACAAAATATCCCCTTTCATATTAACAGGTGCCTCAGGTGCTCTTGGACTGGCTGCCTTTCTAGAGTACTGCATCTTTTTGCTGGCACTGGTCTTCCACTGCTCTGGGATGGTCTCCCATAATACAATATATTTGGTACTGAGCCTCATACGGAGCAATGTCTTTGTGCCCTTCTGCATGGGCCTCATGCCACATGGAGCTTTGACTGAAAGGCCATCAGACTGCATCAAGATGACAGGCTGGTATGTTATATTGACAAAACCCAGTTCAGGGAACCAGTCAATGGGATTTTTACCAGACTGTCAGAAAAAGTATGGTAGTAACAAACAAGTCGATGACATATTGACCCTTGGAACAGAAGGGCTCAAAGCCTTATGAAAAGGAACCTAGGGTGATTTTTCATGAAATGTTTATCTTTGTTTTGATTTGACTTGGTATTGTGCTTCACTGCAGCCAACTGTATGATGCTTTGATCATTTGGAAATTGTAGCCAGTGCACTCTGGTGCATACTGTTGCCTCTTTCGATACCAGCAGCAAGCAAATAAGATGGGGTAGAGTAGAGTGAGCTTTTGCTAAATATTGTTTTGGGTAGGAAAGTGTGTGAGGAAAAGCTCAATAGAAAAAAAAACCCAAAACTTCAGGAAGACTGAGGGGTTGTCTACATATACAGCACTGTACTGATGCAGCTGTGCTGCTGTTGTGCTCAGTGAAGACACTACCTATGCCAATGGGAGAGCTTCTCCCCTCAGTGTAGGGACTCTACCTCCCTGAGAGGCTTTAGCTATGTCAATAGGAGAAGCTCTCCTGGCGACACAGTGTTATCTACACCAGGAGTCTGGTCAGTATATCTGCATCGCTTGGGTGTAGATTTTCCCAGTTGAAGGAGAAGCTGAGTGCAGTGATTGGCCCTGGAAGAAACCTGCGGAGAGGTTTTGGGGTTAGGGAGCAGCCTGAAAAGAGTGCTGCTGGTGCTGTGAGCAAAGGAGTTGTTTCTTGCTATTGTGACAAACTTCCTCCTCTGCCTTGGTGGGTCCTGTTCTTATTGGCTGATTTGCTTGCTTCAGAGATTCATGGCAGCCCTCAGTTTGGCCACTTTTGCTAGTGGCTCAAACCTGCTCAGCTAACCTCATCACTGGCCAGCATGGGGGAAAACTGAGTACAATCCCTACAGTCTCTGTGTCCTACCTAGTGGGTCCGGAACAGGCCAGATCCCTTTCCAATTTAGGCCTTCACTTCTGATGTTTCTCACAGACCAGGTCAACTCCTCCTGTGTCCAATCAGGAGTTGGGGGGAACCCAGGCTCACCCTCTACACCAGGTTCCAGCCCAGGGCCCTGTGGATAGCAGTTGTCTACAATGTTCACTGTATCAGCTGCATGACAGCTACAATTCCCTGGGCTACTTCCTCATGGCCTTCTCCCAGCACTTTCTTTATCCTCAGTGCAGGATCTTTCTCCTGAAGCCTGATCATGCTTGAACTCTTCACTCCTCCAGCAACACACCTTCTCACTCTTTGCACACACCCCTTACTAACTGATGGAAGTCCTTTTTAAACCAGGTGTCCTGATTAGCCTGCCTGCCATAATTGATTCTAGAAAGTTCTTAAGTGGCTCCAGGTGCCTTGGTTAGCTTGCCTGTCTTAATTGGTTCTAGCAGGTTCCTGATTGCTCTAGGGCAGCCCTTGCTGTGGTCACTCAGGGAACAGAAAACTGTTGATCCAGTGGCCAGTATATTTGCCTTCTACCTGACTCCTGTACCCCGCTAGTCCAGATCTGTCATGCTATTTAATTTCTTTTGCATTTAGATATAGGACTTTTGTATACTCTTTGTAAATAAAACTACATCAAAGAAATACCAGACGACCACCAATTTCCTTTCCTTAGAACTATGATATCTATCATTTCATGATCTCTTTCACCCAAATTGCCTTCCACCTTCAGATTCTCTACCAATTCCTCCCTGTTCCTTTCAAATATAGAATGTCTTGCTCCCTGGTTACTTCCTCCACTTTCTGGAACAAAAAGTTGTCCCAGTACATACCAAAAACTTATTGAAAATACTATCAGGTCTTGTGTTTTGGATATTTTTTGTTATTTGTTCTAGAAATCCTTCATCCACTTCACTTCCTGATTTCATGGTCTATAATAGTTCCCTACCAAAATTTCACACACATTTTTACCTCTTTGATCTTTACCCAGAGACTTTCAACTGGTCTGCCTCCCACCTCCTTCTGGACCACAGAACATATGTATATATTCTTGATATGTAATGCAACACTTTCTCCCTTTTTACAACACGTGTCCTTCCTGAAAAAGCTACCCTCCTCTAAACCAATATTCCAGGCATGAGACTTATCCCACCAAGCCTTTGTGATGCCAATTAAGTCATAATTTAACTTATGTATTATTATTTTCAGTTCTTCCTATTTATTCCACATACTCCTTCCATTTGTGTATAGACCTCTAAGATATTGAGCTGATTCCCCCACTGATTTCCCTCATATTGCTCCTCTGATTCTACTGTAATTGCCCATGTCCATCCAACATCTAACCCTGTGTGACCCCCATAAAAATAGAAATTAATAATGATGAGAAAAGTAATTCAGAGCAATGGTAAAGACTTGTAATCCATAATTACTATAATACACATTTCTTATTAAAATGTCCTGAACATTAACCCATGTTTGCATACCAAACTAATAACATCTATACTGAGGGCTACAGTATGTCATGCCAACTAAGCACCACCCTTACTGGGGGGCTGCACTGCACTAAATGGAGCTTGGAAAAGGATTGTGTCTCTTCTTTGGAGTTTGGGAGGCATAGGGCATACAGTGCATGAGACTAATGCATGGTATTGATGCTCTGCTTCCTTCCAGCCAGGAGTAGAAGCTAGGACGGAATAGCTCTGTGCTCCTCTTGAGTGACGGAATTGCAGTCATCTCTGATCATGGTGCAAATTTTCAATTACTGAAATTGACTAAATTGACTGTTATAGACTAACAGACGTATTGGAGCATGAGCTTTTTTGGGTGAATACCCACTTGTCACATGCATCCGACAAAGTGCGTATTCACCCAGGAAAGCGCATGCTCCAATACGTCTGTTAGTCTATAAGGTGCCACAGGACTCTTTGCTGCTTTTACAGATCCAGACTAACACGGTTACCCCTCTGATACTTATGAGAAAAGAGTCCAGTTGAAAATGGAGCTCAGGGGCTTCACACAGCCTTGATAAGAATAGTTTTGCTAGCTGTGAACAGATGTAACTCTGTAAATGTCTCTAGTTTGGCTGCATACTCTTAATTTTAACCCTCCCGCACCCCCCTAAAAAAGTCGCCCATTGTCCTTCACCCCATGCAATGTAGTAAATGCACTATGACATGGAGGCTACACAACTCGTGTATGAGTACTTTCACTGGGGAGAAAATACCAGATGCTAAAGGGCATAGGTATCGACTCCGTGGATGCCCTGAGGCTGGTGCACCCATGGAAACAAAATAGTTGATGCTTAGCACCTACCAGCAGCCTAGTGGATCGCCCCCCCTTCCCCTCCCCCAGTGCCTCCTGCCTGTCACAATCAGCTGTTCAGCAGCATTCAGGGGGCTTTAAACTACTGGTTAGTAGTAAAACACACCATGGTAAAGCTGCAAGTTACTATTATGTCAAACCTACTCAACTAGGATAAAAGGAAAAGAAAAACATTTTATCAGTAACGACTCAAGTGACTGAGTGCCCATAAACTGACTAATCCTTGCTTAAATGTCAGCAGGATGAAACCAGTATTAGTGTATATAAATGAATAGTTATCTCAAGCTACTCTATACAAAGTGGGAACTCTACACACAGATTTTGGCAGATGGGCAAGTCACAAAATGGTTAGTGATGGAAACAAAACAAATCCTCAATTTCTTGCAAAGATAATTTTGACTCATGGATGTTTGTCATTTTAATTGTTAACCTTATAGTACATTCTTTGATAGACTAACATATAGACAGTCATGCAGATTTAATGGGTATTAATTAAACCTAAGAGTTTCCTAATTATCAGCTGCCACAAAAGAACATGGGACATATTCTGCCCCAGGAAGTCGGTAATCCAGTATAGCAGTCAACCCAGATAATTGCTTGTCTGATAGATTACAGTCTCCACTTCTTCTTCGTTTTTGAACTTGGCAAACAAGTGTCTACAGCAGGCAGCCCTGGAAATGGCTGCTGGGGAAGCAGCCAGCCATCCTGAAGAGAGTGCAGTGAATGTCCTTGAAGACCTAGGACGGGCATTGAAGACCTCTGAGCTCTCAGTAATGAGGTAGTCTCAAAGTCTGACCAACCCAGTGACTGTGCATAGGGATGAAAACTTTGGGCAGTCCTTTGCGTATTCAAAACTGTTTTGTTCCAAGTGCCCTGGGTCAGAGATCAAAGGGTTGCAGTGTTCCCAGAATTTCCTACTCAGGAACAAATAGTATAGAACTGGCTGCTCAACTGCCTTTGCAGCTCCTTCCCTACCTCTGCTTTCTTATTCCCCAGCCCCAGGCTGCCTCATCAGCTCTGTTGCTATCATGTTTTCATGACTTCAGTTCCTCCTCTAGCCCCGTATACGTATGGCTTCTAAATTCATGATGGCTGGTCAGACACACCTTGGGGATTCCACTATTCATACACTCTCCTCACTGCTGCTGCTTCTCAGCCTGCCCGCAGTGGCTTCCTTTCCAAAATGGCAACTCACAATTCCTGTGCACTAAGTTCTAATTTCTGATTAATATGACCTTGAGGGGACCCGAGAGCTCTGAAGGAGAAGTGATGGTGCAGACCTCAAAAAAGGGGAGGGAGTGCTCAAGAACCTGTTCTCCCCTTCCCTCCAATTACTATTCAGGACATTTTGGATTCCCAAAACAGGGCAGATATTCAAGAGTATAATTATTTATTTATTAAAAAATTGGGTAGCATATCCCTAAAGTTTATTAAATATTGATAATATTTCTGAAATAGTTTAAAACCAATGAAGAATATTTTGTAAAGCTCCAGTTTGAGCCATTTACTCAGAAAATCAAAGGAGCAGGTCTATATAGATATATCTTATAATAAGATAAGAAAATTCATATCAAGAAACAGGAGAGGGGGGAATCCTAAAACAAATACTTCACCTTGGCTATTGTATCCACAGAGAATCCCTATGACCTTAAACCTGGGTTATCTTTATTTCAGTTTGGTCTAATGACAGATAAGGTTATGATTATTAGTGACAAACATGAATTTCTTGTGAGTTTTTAGTATAAAAATAGAGTCAGGGAAGTGAAGAGAAACCTAGTAGGCATTCAGACCACAGAGAAAGTATAAGCTGTGTTTGAACTGTGTTTAATGCTATAAAAAGATTACTGCAGTCAGGTGTGCTTAAGCAAGGTTTTATCATTTTATGCACAGATTATATCATCACCAGAATAGGGATGACAAATGCTCCAATTTAAGCAGGAATCAGTTCTGAGTTTAAGGATCCTTTTGCATGCACTGCCACTAGAATCCTAATTTCCTAACATTGCTCACTGATGAAAATACGAGACACAGTCTATATATTTAAAGAAAAAAAGATGAAGGGAGAGTGAAAAGAGCAGCAAAAGCATCGAATTCAAATTCTACTGGGAACAGACCCTTCTTCATCGGTTGAAGAATTCTTAATTGTTCTGGAGTTTCCTGTGGTGAGAATTCTTCGTGGAGAATCTATCCAGTATTAAGCTTTTATCAGGACTTCCTGTGGGATCTTTATTGTATAGTCCCTATAGGATGGATCCAGCAGCTGCAATCAGAAAACCTTGAGCCCAGTGCAACAAAGTAAAAAATGAGGATATTTGTTGGCAGCACAAATTCCCACAAGAGAAAGCACTGGTGAATGATCAAAAGTTGTTCATGGGCTTGAAGTGAATCATGTCTAACCTTCCTCAACCAGGAAAATGGTAGCCAGATGCAAGGCTTCTTAGAGAACTGAAAGAAGGAGGTAACATTAAGAAAAGTGAGGGACCTTTAGGGTTGTGATAAAGATTCTGTGGGGATGGGAAAAAAAATCACTGGGAATAATTTGTTACCAGTGAGATTAAAAAATCTGGTCTCCACTGATCCCACAAGTTTTCAAATCCCATGAGTATACTGTGAAAGCTGGTGAGTGTGTCCAGTGACATCTAAGATATCAGTCAGAAATCATCAATGTTGTAGGACACTTTCACGGATTTTAATTTGTTTCAGTTTGCTGAACCTGGTGGTAATTTCATTGGTGGTGATTTGTTATTAGAAGTAGTAGTAGTGTTGTAGCATCTGTGATTCCCTATCAGGATTGAGACCTCTATTGTCCTTGCCTCTAAGCCCTTTTGCTTCTGTGATGTTTTTATATATATACTCCATCATTATTTGTAACCAACAATGTTGTAACTTTCTTTTTCTGGTATTGAAGAGTGCTCCTGAAGCACAAGAAATCTGCCATCAGATAGCTCCACTGCATTTGGGAACCTTTAACAAGACTATTGTCTTTCATATGGGATATAAGAGCAAGCTCCTGATCATTTATTGTTTTAAATATTACCTGGCACTTGTTGTAAGAGTAGTTGTGTCCAAAATACAGCACAAGTCTGCAAATTTCAACTCATCTTCTGAATGAAGTTGAAGCGTCTCATCCCAGCCTTCAAACCTCTGCATACTGTTGATCCTGCCTGCATCTCTGCTTTTATGTCTCACATCTCTAGTCTTCCTGAGGTGTCCTTAAAAATCACTTCTGTGAAGCCCATGAACACTAACCCATGAAAGTAAAATTCTGTAATTATGAAACAAAAGAGACTTTTAAAAAATACTCCAAGATAGCAACATCTTGTGGGTCTCCAAATGTGTGTGTTCAATTCTTCTCTGGTTAGATTTAAACTCTTCAGAGCAAGGACTTCCTTAGTGCCTTGTATGGTGCCTCATAAGCTGTCGATGCTAAAGAAATAATAACTTGGTATATTTTGCTCTCTTAAATTCTTCTCAGTTTCAAGTAAAGAAGTTATTCTTTTCCTAACCTAAACAGTTGGTTAAACAGCCAATCTTCTTCACTCGAGAAATGGCTGCATTTTAACGATGGGCAAAATGATCTCTATGTATATAGAGATATTGAGATAGATGTAAAATACAGAATGTATTTCCATTTGTAAAATTCTTTGGGGAAACTTGGAATGCAAGGTGCTATATAAATGCAAGATAGTAGTAAATATTTAGGGTTTTTTGGAATATACTTAAGACGTGTAAGTTAATAACAGAGATTGCTTCAAATTACAAAAGACTAATCAGTGTGCTTCATATAAAACAGCAGTAAATGACTGAGCACTCATAGGGATACTTAAGTTCAGAACCAATTTGGTAAACTTCCAACTGGAAATTACAATAAATTAGGGTCATTTCTCCAAGGAATGATGTAATCACTAAGTAATGCAGATCCTCTCACTGTTCTGGATCAGGCAGGTAAACGTTAGAGCCTGTTGATTAACAGCCATTGGAAAATGCTATGACTAGGTATTTAAATGCTTGAGGTGGAATTCAGCCACATTTCCCCTCTTGTTCAATGAAAGCATTAAAACCTCTAAGCAATCTGTGCCAGCAAATCTCATCAGCACAAAAGGCAATTGGGAAAAGTGTTAATTAACTAGTAAAACTTTCAAATAAAAAGTAATTTCCAGCAAAAATGTTTTCTTTCTCATAGTACAAAGATCAATTGATTTCTGTTAGATTGTCAACTCACTCAAAAAGCAATTTCTGATAGTTTATGGTGACTTTTATGCTCAGCATTATTAATTTAGAATAAAGTTTTCTTTCCAGGCTCTAGTTGTTTTTGTTGTTGATGTATAATTTTTCAGTCTGCTCTGAGTCCTTCCAAGCAGATGTTTGCCAGTATAGAATACTGTGTGTGATCACAAAGCAGGATTGCCTTTGGCACTATCTGCTCTCTAAAAACAGCCATCTGTAATCACACTGAGTGGACAAGACCCAAAATATTTTATGGTCCTTCAGATCTTCTATGCTACTTGGAATTTGTTTTGCAACATATTTGTTTGAAAACATGAACAAACTTTATTTTTTTTTTTTGCCCCCAAACCAATTTAAAACAAAAAAAAAGTTTCATTTATCAACTCCCCAGTTTTGGATAAATGAAAACATTTCCACAACAATTTAAATATTTTTTTAACGATAAAAACTACATTGGAGTGGGGAACAAAACTCTTAAGCTTTTCATGGAAGCTGCTTTTGATAGAGGCCTTTTTATTAAAATCTTTTCCTTCAAAAGATTTTGACTATCTCTATTGAACAAAGAGCTTTATTAGAATAAGGAAAAACAATATTATCCCTAAAGCTATTCTGTCTGTCTCTGCTTCACCGCAGAGTTTCTGTCTGGAACCTTCCCCAGGGTCTTGCTGTCTGACTTCATGTGGCCAATTTAAAGAAATGGATCTATGGGAGGCCTGGAGCGTCTGCAAAGAGGCTTTGTGCCTCCACAGTGTCCTGTTCCCTTTCACACTCAGGTCTCTCCTATCTGTGGCTGATCTCTCTAGTGGTGAGCATACACTGAAAAAGATAATACAGCCTGAGATCACCTAAGATCTTTGGGATCAGCGGGGAATGATATGTGTGTCCTTTTGGCCCCACTGCTACCTAGCCTCCTTTCTCTGTCCAACTCAGTCAGTAC
Source organism: Chelonoidis abingdonii (assembly GCF_003597395.2). NCBI lineage: Eukaryota > Metazoa > Chordata > Testudines > Testudinidae > Chelonoidis > Chelonoidis abingdonii. Next base: position 73,545,804 of record NC_133773.1, read on the forward strand.
CCTCTTCCCTGTATGGACCCTAAACCTCTGCAGTACTTTGTGTGGCCTGGGGGAAAAGAGGGGAGAGGATGGTGCTGCAATGGGAAAACCCTGAGCAGATAGAACTGTCCAGGTGTGTCTCAGAGTAGGATTGATTAAGACTATTAGATGTTGGAATTATATAGCAGGTACAGAATTTTCAGACAAATGCAATTTTCAAATTGATGATATCTCTTTAAATTTTGTGGCCTGTTTAAATAAAATATGCACTCAATCAGCAAAGAGAGCCTGTACAAAGCATAACTGATGTCAAAAAGTGACCTGGGGAGTCTGTGTTTTGACTTTTTTTCAGTTAAAAAATGTATGAAAATGACAGGAGAAAATGTAGTAAGCTTATACATATGGATATGAACGTCATGCATGGCTGTTCGAGACACAAAAAACACTTAATCATTTTACTCAGGCAATAGTGTTGTTAAAACAGCTTTAAATATCAGCATCCAATATGAATAAAACACTGGGATCTAATTCCAATAATATTTAAATAAAGTTAATAAATACTCATCCATGTATCTCCTGCCACTGGACTAATTATCAGTGATTGTCAGTGCCTGCATAGCACGACTGCATTGCTCAGTAATCAGTTCAAAAACCTATTACTCACAACAACATGTTGGAATAAGACAAGCACTCCTATATGGCTACGTGGCTACAAGTAATGTTTGATTTAATGTAGTCAAAATGAATGTAATTTAGCAGTAATTATTTTTAAATGAATTACAAATTATATATATACACAATGAAGTATAAAATGCCATTTGAAGATGTCACATATATATATATATATTCTGATACCCTATACTGGAGTGTGACATCTTCAAATGGCATTTTATACTTCATTGTATAGTTGTATCAAGCTTTTAAAATATCTTTTATGAAAAAAATATTTTAACAAGCAATGCCAATTTTAAGTGACACTTTTTAAAATAAATTTTGACAGACACAATTAACAGGATGTGTTTATTGTAAGCTTCTTTTGCCCCAAAGAGTGAAACAAAAAATGTATAAGAGAAAAGTGTATTGAGTTTTTTTGCTCAGCAATTGTAATGGCATGACACTCTCCTCTCATGAGTGCCCCCTTCTTGGTCTTTAAAGACTGTGGTCTTTAAACATTCCCTGCTCTGAGATTGGGCCATACCCCAAAGGCTTCGTCCTTGGAGGCAGTGGTTTTGCCCTCTCTGGGCCTTTCTGAGACCAGCTTTCTACTAAGTAGTTAATATCCCCTTCTAGGGGTTGAATCACTGTACAATTGTAGGCTACTTCCCCAGTGGCCTATGAGGGAGGCCCAGGCCCACCCACTACTCCAGGTCCTAGCTCAGAGACCCTAAAAATAGCAGTGATGCACCAGCATATCCCTTTAAGAAAACTGTTTTCAGTTCCCTGGGCCATTTCCTCAGCTTTAATCACAGCTTCGCCCTTATCTCAGGGCCAGCAGACAGCCAGGATTTCTTTCTCATTCCCTCCACTCTCTCCCAGCACTGAGCGGTCTGTGGTGCTTCTGTGATTTGGAGTCTGTTTTTAAATGGTTTTGGATGAATGTAAATGTCCAAATAAATATTCTATATGGCTTCAGCTATCAGTACCAGTGGCCATTTTAAATATAGTCTGTTCCCCTTTCTGTTTCCATCCACTGCCCATCCTGTTTCACGTGACCTTTCCCTTGTCCTAGAGCTCCCCACTCTTTTGAAGTTTTCCTTTGCCACAAAGAGCCTCTTCTTTGGGCATATTTACACTACAATGGCACAGCTTCAGTGTTGCTACTGTGTCACTGTAGTGTAGACACGTACTATAGCAATGGAAGAGGTTCTTCTATCTCTGTAGTAAACACACTTCTCCTAGAGGCAGTAGCTAGGTCGTAAGAAGAAGAATGCATCTGTTGACCTAACAGTGTCTACACCAGGGCTTAGGTCAGCTTAATTACATTTTTCACAGCCCTGACTAATGTAGTTAAGCCAACTTAACTTTCTAATATAGACCAGATCTGTGTTGGTGTTCATTTATATTTTGGTTATGTCTACAGACCTTAGTCTTATTGTACTAGGCAGTGTACAAATATATAGCAAAAAGGTGGGCGGTGCATCAAAATGTTTACAATCTTCCTGCTACCTCCTGCTGTGCTCTGTTGAACATTTCCCCATCCTCAGAGGTCCCTCTACTTTTCTTTCCTGCCATCATCCCTGAATCTTTCCATTGTTGCATAAATACTCTTTGTTGCATCCCAACACTGCCAACATACCTCCTTCCACTCAAGAATAAACAGAAAACACCATAATACAAACATATTAATGTTTTAATTATATATGTATATTAATTAATGTTTTAGTTGCCACAGACAGATCTTTAAAACAAAAATTCCCTGAAGATTCCGAAGCTATTTACAGACAGACAGACAGACATAAAGCATCTTTAATGTCCCCCAGGCTGCTGTTTACAAGAGGCAACAACGGGCTGCTAGCGGCAATAAGGGGAGAACTTCAAAATTCTTTCTTTTAGTTTATAAGGAGAGTCCATTCAGCAGTGTCCTATAGTGCAAGTTAGCATACAGGAGTTAGAGTACTTTAAGCAGTTCCATTATAAACCCTGGTACTGGGAAGTTTATAACTTTGCCTTAGCAATTCAATATAGCTGATCAGTGCCTGAGAACATTTCTTTTAAACCTCAAAATAATACATTTGGCTGCTATTTATAAACTATACGATTGAAAAGAAAAATGAGGGGGAGATTTTTCAAAGGCATCTGTTAGGTGTCCATCTAACTCCCTTTGTGTCTTTGCAAATCTCCCCATTAAAATAAATTAGAAAGAAAAGTCACTTTAAAAAAAAACATTTATATTGAAGGGAAAGTTTAGAAGTATATCATTAAATGAAAGTAAAAAATGGCCAGTTGTAGATGGTATGTCTGTGTTCCTAGAACATATCCATTGCCACACTTTAAAATTAAAATTGACTTTTGGAGTAAGCTCTTCTGATGATTTTTTTAATTTAAAAAGGACAAGTTATTAACATTTGAAAATTATCTCCTGTAATTTTTTCATCACATTTTACACATATCCACATTGACATCTTAACAGCTTCCTGCAGTGATAAATTGTAACGACCATCTGCCCAGGATCACTTTTCTGCTATAAAATACTGTAATATACTTTTTGAAATTGTCTAAATTAATCTTTACATGATAGACTCATCTACCGTTTCAATTCTTATATATTTTTATAATGTATTTCTTCTAAATTCAGCTTTCTTCTGATCAGTAAAATTTGTTGAGTTTGAATTTAATAACAATTTGAGATTGTCAAATAACAGGCTTAAATAGAATTATTTAATCAGAGATTAATACACCACTATACAAAACACAGACAGAATAGATACATTACCACCCTTAGTGCAAGGTAAAGAGCTGGCCTCTCTCTCTCTCTCTCTCTCTCTCTCCTGTGTAACTGGTGAGATGCTGGTTGTTTGCACTCCCCAACCTAACTTTCAAATCTTCTGTCTTTTATAGGGAGACAAAGAAACTCCTTTTTGGAGGGAAAAATACTTTCCCATGGTTAAATTTACCATATGTTTTGTTTTCCTAATTATTGATGAGGTTTGTTTTACAGACCTAAGTTTACCTGACTGATGAGTAAAAAGGAATCTCTAGTCCAGTCATTATTAGTAATGACTGTGGAAACCAACAGTTCTCAATAAGTTAAATACATCTTTCAATGGGTCATTGTTTCATCCATTATATAAACCAACAGTAGTAATAATTATTTGTTATCCATCACCCAATCCATTACAGAAAACATCTGCCATAGCTAGTATCCCTTATCAATTGCCTAGTTTTATGTATAACACAGTTCTGTAGACACTTTTTGTAATTAGAGGGGGTCCTTTCCCTGGACATGTGGATTCCCACAGACCTGAAGATGCTGGGGATAATTATATACAGTCCAATAGTCAATCAAATAAAATTCCTCAATATGGGTCACTCACAAGTTAAGAACCAATGCTCTGAGCCTTAGAATTCAAACACGCTCTTCAATACTCCCATAAAGATTTTGGGAGAATCATTCATATGTAAATAAATTTAATATACAAGAAAAAAGAGTATTAAAAGGGGTAAGATTAACTCAAACAAATTAATTAAGAAAACTAAGGCAAATGAAACTAAATCTCTCAGTTACAAATTTGTAAAGCATTTGATTTATATCCACAAAAGTATGAAAATTCAGCGTTAAGGCTCCCATTGTACCATCTTAGTGCACGGGCCTTACTATAGTGAGCAGCGTAACTTCTGCTGAATACACCCAAATTATACCCTCTTTGAGTTGAACCTAATAACTTTCAATTTTTGAGAAACACCAATGAATGCATTAGCAAATAGAGGGATATATTTGGCCCTAGCCTGGGTTCATAAGGAGAGAGAGCCACACAGGAGAGGGATTCCAAGAAGGATCAGACACAATAGCAGTCCCTTCCAGTGCATGCATAAGCACAAATCCCACCAAAGGATAGCCCTCTCCCTGCATCATCATGCAGATTAGGCTAGTAGCACCGACAGGAGCTCAAACTAATGCTGTAGGGCTCCACAGAGCTGGGGGAGCACAGTCTTTCCTGCAGTGACTCCTGAGGTAATGCAGTTGCACACCACACCCAGTGCAGGCCAGGCTGTAAGTTATACAGTCTGACCCAAAGTGGGATTGTCCCTTTAAAAGAGATGAGAAGTGTTGTTTTTATCCCCATGCTCAATAAAAGTAATCACATGTGTGGTGGTATGGAATTATATAGCCTTGTGCAAACATACTAAGACATATTCCTTCCCTGAAGATTTTGTAATCTCAAAAGTGACAAGATGAACAAAGACGAGAGAGAACGACGACAGTTCAGGTAAAGAGATGTTTGGAGAAATAACATATCTCTTTCCTTTCTCTGAGTTTGTTTTTACCAGAAACAAGCAAACAAACAAGCAGAAAATACAGACCATAGCTCTTGGGATCTTTGTGCTAATGTAGTGCTCAGTTTAATGTAGGCCATTGTAAATATTGCATGAGGGGTATAGAAGCTAATGGAGTTACTCCAGATTTATACCAATGTAACAGAGATCAGCATCTGATCCACTATTGTTATCCATGGGAATTGCAGCCATGTAACTGAGGGCAACTCAGCTCTTACTGAGACCAGATCTGAGAAAAATGTTGTAAGCCTTGGGCTTGAAATAAGGACAGGAGTAAAACAGCTTGGTGTAAGTGTCAGCTGTGCCACAGAAGGCAAAAAATGGAAAGTGCACTATTTACTTCTGTTGTGACAGTACCTGAGTGATACAGTACCATGAACCCCACCCCCGCTTGAGGGGTTGCCCAGGTACAATTGTTAACAACATCTCCTGTATGCCTACAATTCCGGTGTTCATGTTCCTGACTTACATCACTTAGGAACTGGTACATTTAAAGTGCACAGTTACTGTATAACGCTTCCCCGCTCTGAATCCTTTCCTGCCATGTGCAAAATATGTAAGCGCATGTGATGCTAAAGGGCTGATAAATCTTATTAGGATCAGAAGTAGGTTGAGTTTTAGCCTTCATTCTCACTTCTCAGAGGGGTAGCCGTGTTAGTCTGCATCCACAAAAACAACGAGGAGTCCGGTGGCACCTTAAAGACTAATAGATTTATTTGGGCACAAGCTTTCATTGATAAAAAAACCCACTTGCATCTGAAGAAGTGTTTTGTTTTGTTTTTTACCCATGAAAGATTATGCCCAAATAAATCTGTTAGTCTTTAAGATGCCACTGGACTCCTGGTTATTCTCACTTCTCTAAATTTAAAGTGATAGATCCTTACCATTCATGCTCATTTTCTGTTTCACACTACACTGATTTTTCATTAACCTGCTATTCTTAATTGTTCTCAGGAAGTCTAATTGCTCAAACAAGAATCAAGGTTAATTCAGGTTTATGACTATAATGTCTTATGTGTCACATAGATAAAATGATCATTATACACATTGTGACTTTGACAGATAAGGATAGATTGATGGAGGGAGGGGTTATTGTTGTTTTTGTTTAATTTTTGGCTGGCTCTTGCCAATAATTTAAACTATGTATTTCATTCAATGATGTTATTAGATACAATCTAGGCCTCTGACTGCGTCAGTTGGTTTTGGTTACTAAAATAAAGGCTTTGAGATCATTCTCCAGAGAGCTGCATGTGAACGGCTCTCTCCATGAGCAGATCACATCTTTCTTACATGGAAGTAGATCAGACGCTTTCTTGGCACTATGTCCTCCCTGACCCATATTCCACAGAGGAACCTGGGGCTCTGTGCATGAGGACACAGGAGCCTGAGAAAAGTTTGCAGGGAGAAGGGACCTTAGCTCAGAACTCTACAAAATAAAATCCAAGCCCACAAATAATACAGACCCTGTTTTATATAGCCTTCCTTTCCCCCCACACTTCCTCTGTATGCTGGAACCTCTTTTATGGGTGGACCAAAGGGACAGCCAATAGTGGAAAACACACAAGGAACAAGGCTTTAATGGAATCGTGTTGACAGGGATCTGAGGCAAGCTACAGAGCCTCAGGAGCACAAAAGATGCTCAGATCCTCTGTGTAGATGGCTTTCTCCAATTTTACAAAGTCTGCGGAGTTTTGGGGCCAAACCCATCCACAGGAGGGGAGAAACAACCTTCCCCCGGAAGGAGTTTTGCAGGATCAGCCTAGATCAGTTACTGTTCTAAAAGCATTTCGCTAACTCTGGTTAACTTCAGACACCCTAAACAATTCATAGAGTGGATGGGCACATCACATATGTATGGTCTGGCAATAGTGCCACTTAGTCTAATGATATGTCCTTATTTCACAGGAGCCACAGAGTTACCCATGCAAAAAAAAAATTGCCCCCTTTGCACAGCAGGTAGAAGAGAAATAATGGTTGAATTTTCCTACACAAATAGCTAATTTTCACGTGTGTAAGGTTGCAGACGCACAGTTGCTCTGTTACAACGTGGAAAGAGTAAAACCCATCTTGCATGGCACACGAGGATAAGCATTTTTTCTCCACCTATGACACATTGTTGAAATATGAGGTGTAAGATTTTGCTGGAGAATAACACTTTTGACTATATTACATGTTTTAAATCCCAGCTGAATATAATATAACTTTACTAGCTCATTTCTCCTGAGGCATCAACAACATTTATCACTATTACTGCCATCTGGCATGTCTGAACTATTAGGATCAGCATTTTATGTGGAAATGAAAGCATTCAGTATGGTCTCTCTTCACTAATGCTCTAAGGTCATATACAATATTGCTGGAGGCAGTGAAGATGCACTTTTATCACACACTTGAGAGACATCCATTTGACATATTTTATAGCTCTCTAGGTTAAGACTAGCCAAGATTTTCCTTATTTGCACTGACCTGACATGGGGTCATTCTCTGTAATAACTATCTAAGATTCATTCAGATAAGTTCCCTCTATGTTGTAATGCTCAAAAGGTCACATGCAGTCAAAAGTTTGGGAGCTAAAATCAATCTCTCAAAGATTTTGCTGCTTAACATTGTAGAGCCTGGAAAGAACATCCATGGACTCAGGGAATTCATTTTGCTCAAGGGAGATTTTGCATATCTTATATCTTTGGGAGTGGACTTAATTTTCCTCATTTTCTCACTAAGTATCATGGAATGTTAGTTGGTGACCTAACTAAGAAGATCTTGTAGTTTTGTTTTAAAACTTGAATTCCAGCTTGTGAAGATATACAGCTGTTGGTTTTACACTGCAAATTCATGAGTCACTGTCAATTTTCAAGCGTAGGTAATCCATCCTCTGAAAAACTGTGGTAGTACAGTATCTTTTATCTGGAACTCCCTTCACACCACAGGTCAATTGCTTTGAGGCAGAGGAGGAATATTGGAATAAAATATACAGTAATAACTCTCCTGAGATCACTGCCGATGTCTTTAATTGCTTTAGGATTTATCACAATGTATACAATTTCAAGCTCATTTTTTCAGCCAGATGGAAAAATAAATTAATTGTTGTTACTGACTCTATAAAAGGTAAAGTTATCATAACTAGGATGCTGTGAATGTGTGGAGGCCGATGGGTATGGCAGAGAGCTTATTCTCTTTGTTTTAACACCTGCTTGCCACTAGCGAGTTGATGAGTTGGAATTATCACTGACACTGTGTAATATTACTTGCAATTGCAGGACTAAGATCAAGATTAGAACACCCTCATTTCCTGACTGCAAGCCTCATGCTCTAATCACAGAAGCACAAGTTCTTTCTCAAGGTAAGTGCTTCTCTTTGGTCACAAAAGTTATTACCATTGCCACTTAAAATGGCTCGAATCAGAGGAATGAGTATCAAAATAACATTGTGGATCTCCATGTCTATTGACATTGAGTAATGTCAGATAAAATCTACTCAGTTCCAAATAAAGAGTTGGATTCTGAGATGTACTAGCACCTTACTCCACCACTGGTCCCACTGACTTCAGTGGACCACTTGTGGGCTAAAATACTATTAAACATCAGTAAGGAGATCAGAGTCTGCTCCAAAATGATAATTTTTTTCTTGCTGTACTCTAACAAGTTTAGTCTGGAAACGTAGCTGGAAAGTTAAGGATTGCTTATTGAAAAATGGAAAGAAAAAAATGGTGAACACGTGTTCATTTTAAAATTAACTTACTTTGGCTGTAGCCAATTCACTCCATTTCAGTTTGCTTTCAGTGAACATTTGGTTGATCTAACTTCCCTGGAAAAATTTTTGCTCATATGCTTAACCAAACAAGGAAGTGTAACGATACCATGTGACTTATAATCTTCAATTCCACTTTAAGTCAGCCTCAGCTGGTTAAGTGATGCACAAGCAGAAAAGAACACCGATGACATTCAGGTCCTAGACTATGTTGCTAGGGCTGCCAGATGGGAGAAATATATTTTTAGATGTAAATTGAACAAATATAATCTGCAAGTTATTGAAATAATAAACATGGGTCCCGGTCCTGTAAACATGTAAGCATGTATATATTTTTACTCACTTAAGTAGGTCCATTACAATTTTAACCATGAAATATAGTGAAATGGGACTACTGACATGAGAGTGATTGTAATACAAACAATAAATATTAGTTTCATGTCAATAAATGTGAATATGACTAACATTACCCAGAGTTGAGTCTGGATTGTTGAACAGCTGTGTTTCCTCACAATTTTTCAGCCTTTGGTACCTTTCACACTGCTTCAGTGTGAACATAACCACTTCTAATCTGCTAATACGCAGCCGCCAGCATGTAAATTATTCCCGGCTATACTGTATGAGTGCTCTGGCCAGCCACTCTTGAATTACACTGAAGAGCAATGCCAGCAAATTTCCATTCCCAGATTTTTCCCCAGATATATGTGTCTTGTACTGCCCACACCTCTCCTGGACAACACAAGCTCATATAAAGTAATTTTATTCATAGAAAATTATATGCACAAATCCTGTTACCTCAAATGGGGTTTCCCAAACACTTCAATCCAAGTACACTAGTTTAAATAGAATAATTTTACTAACTTCAGAAAGATAGATTTTAAATGATTACAAGTAACGAGGCATAAAAGTCAAAATTGATTAAGACAAAATAAAAGGTAAAATACCTGACTTAAGAAGCTAAGTTAATTCAGAGCAAAAGATCTCTCTCACCACGTGCTTCAGTGAGCTTCAAATCAGTCAGCTCATTGTGTAGTACAGGAGATGTATTTCAAGTTTATTCCAGTCTGAGAGAGAGAACCAGTTCCAGCGGTGTTCCTCATTTAAATATTGATGTATACTTTCAGCCCCATGTACTTAAAAAGGAAAAACTTCTTAAATTTTGGGAAACATTGTTGTAAAGCACCAGTTATATATATTATTGGAAAATCTGCCTGAATGCATGTGCAGCAGGAAATGCTGCTAAACGAGAGTATCAGAGGGGTAGCCGTGTTAGTCTGGATCTGTAAAAGCAGAAGAGAATCCTGTGGCACCTTATAGACTAACAGACGTTTTGGAGCATGAGCTTTCTCCTACGAAAGCTCATGCTCCAAAACGTCTGTTAGTCAATAAGGTGCCACAGGATTCTCTGCTGCTTTTGCTAAATGAGAGTTACAGTTAAAACTCTGGCTGTGCTGCATGCATGTGCAAAGGTTGCTACATTTCAGAGTGAATTCATCCATTGAATTTTTCTAAACTAGACAGGAAATCTGTGGTAAAGTGTCATAGAATCCAAAATATTATAAAATGGTGTATGTGCCTTTTCAAGAAGGTTGGGTATCTCTGTGCAGTGCAGAAGTAAGGTTAAATAATGCCTCTGTTATGGCTGCACACTGAGAACAGTTTGTTGTGTATGGCAGTTTTGGAGCCTGCTGTTGCCACCAGATTATATTACTTGCTTCAGCTTCTATATGCTCATTTTCAGTCCAATGACTGTGTGAGGATAGGGCTGCAAGCCAAATTCAGCAATACTTTATCTGCATATGAACTCACAGGCAATATGAATGCGTTTACAATTACCTAAGAGCGTGAATGTGGGAGTCTGCACTTCGAACAGATTATGACTACATCTGATGTTCACATAACTACTACTTTCAATGATTTCCACAGCAACCAATGAGATTTCACAAACTGAGGATTATGAAACGTTTTGATGTAGTAAAACAGGGATGGAATAACAGTGCTGGCCATCATTTCCTGCAGCTCCCATTGGCTGCGAATGGCAAACCATGGCCACTGGGAGTTGTGGAAGTCTGTGCAAATGTGAACAAACTGTCTCATGGCCTGCCAGCAGATTACCCTGATGGGCCACAGGTTGCCCACCACTGTAGTAGAAGAATAGGTAGTTCTTCCAAGCCTTGCTGCCACATTCAGGCAAGTACTATGTTTGAACATCCACTAGAATAACTGCACTTAGCTGTAGGAAAGCATGATGTAAAATGGTCACTCTTCCTTTGGCTTGTCTCAAATTCTGCTTGTCCTGCAGAACCAGAGTCCTGTGGCCTAGCGGTCAGCTTGTTATCCAAAGAACCTCACATGATAAGCAATGCAGGCATATAATAAAAGCAGCTCTGGTCAGAGGAAAAATCTTCCTCCTGGGCCAAACCCTAAGACATATAGTGCTCCTGTAGCTTCCACTGAGATCAGCGAGGGATCTCATCATCTCTTAGGATTTTGTCCAAGAAATAGGAAGAAGGAAACAGCCAAATCTGATGAATGCTAGTCACATAGCTTAATGTATTGCTAGAATTTGCTCAAATATCACTGTGATGAGCATGGTATAAGCACATGAATAGAATTAGGTCTAATATCTTTGGAAGAATAATGTGTATGTAACTCTGTGTCCCAAGGCAAATGGGAAGTATTATTAGAAGCCTTTCCTTGTTGCTAAAGCAATTGATAAACATCAGCAATATTATGCCTCAGAGGATGTATTGTAACTGATTTAAAGCAGTCACTGTTGTATCAGGTCCCAAAGTGGTCTTTAAGCAATTTTCTCTTTGTATATATGGAAATATGTTTTGAAGAGGCAGATCAAATCTCTTACAGTTGTACAAAAGTAATAACTAGTGTTATAAAACAAATCTGAAGTATAAAATATTCCTTTTCCTTGCCAAAAGTGAACTCTCACATCTTAAGCTTATTGGCAACCTTTATATTATGCCAAACAGGAGAAGGGAGAGTGTGATTTAATTTTACGGCATCTAGAAGGCTGTATCTATCATCACAATGCTAGCATCATCCCTTGTTACCATGTAGCATCTTAGTGGCATGCTTACTATTACCTACTTTGCCATGATGCCTACAGATATAGGCTGCTTGTGTACTGAAACCTCTGCCTATCATACTGACGAATATTGTATTACTGTTTCCCTGTAATCCCTCATCTGTCTGTCCGTACGCATCTGATGTCTCTTGTCTTATATTTAGATTGCAAGTTCTTTGTGACAGGGATACCACCCTCCATCCATATGCCCAAACTGGTTCATACTCCTACATGGAGACTGAGTGCACAATGTAAGAGGGATACCATAAAAGAACTCTGCTTTTATCCCACTATCTATCCATCCACCAATCCATTCATTTATAGCCCACTCATGGTATTTGAATGCTTTACAAATTGTTAAACATTTAATGAGTGCCTTACACATCTTAGGTTTCACTCTCTCTTATTCCCCTCTCCCCAATTAATAGACTAGGTAGAAACTTTTTGACAATTCCCAATTTTGACCTAATTTCAATGGGAAAAAACAGGGATAAAATTTCACCAGTCACAGTCTCAAAGCAAATCTGAAGGAGTCAGTTCACTTCCAGTTTCCTTCAAATGAAAAAGCAGGAGTTAGTTCATGAAACCCATTAGTAACCAAACTCTGCAGTATCTGAGCATCTCTGTCCAATCTGTACTGCTTTATCTTCCTGCTATTGTACTGATTATCCTCAAAATTGCTGTTCCTCTATCTTCTGCTGTTGGTGACTGTCTTCTGACTTTTAGTCAATGGAGCCTGGGATATGTTTGTATCAGTGTCTGTTTTAAAAAGGTAGAATATACAAGGACAGCCCTAAAACTAATGTTCCCATCTCATTAAAATCTTCAAATAGAGCCTACAAAAAGGTAGAAATGTAAAACATCACTCTGCCATTGGCTATACTCCTTATTAGGGTAATGATAGACATTTGATGTTGCTAAGAGTTTAGTTTTAGACCAATTAAGTGAATCAAAAGTAACATCTGTCTATTTTACCTAACTTCCCTATGCATTTATATCATGTCCATCTTCACAGTTGTATTAAGCACTGGTACCTTTAACACTGAAAAGATAAATTTGTGCCAAAAGTTTTAGACAAAAAATCAAAAATAGTTTCTTCTTCTGAAAATATTACTACTGCAATCCCGAGAAAAATAGTATTTGTACAGATTAATTGCCACTGTATGTGTCAGTTGTACAAGTGCAGATACACTTCAGAAGATTTTCTTTCTTTCTTTTTTTCTTCCTTCTTATTGGCAGAATGATGAATGTGTATTTGGTCAAATAGAAGAGACAGTAAAAGCTGTGTTATCCGGCACTTTACCAACCAGAAAGCTCTATAAACCAGCATTTCTGATCTTCATTGAAAGTCTAGTTTATAGGCCAGTTCGCACATGGCTGGCAGGCTCCCTACCTGGCTCCATGTGGCTCCCCTGAAGCAGTGACATGTCCCTGCTGCTCCTAGGTGGAGGAACGGCCACAAGGGGTTCAGAGTGCGGAAGGGTTGTGGGCTCTGGGAGGGGTTCCAGCCAATTGGAGCTGCAGAGCCAGCGTTCAGGGCGGGGCAGAGTGGGGGCAGCAAGCAGAGCTGCCTAGCCATGTTTCTGCCTAGGAGTAGCAGGGACAAGTCGCCGCTTGCAGGAAGCCGCCCAAGATGACTTGCCCCCCAGATCCGGCACCCTGAAACCCCTCCCATGCCCAACCTCCTGCCTCACACCCACTCCCACATCCAAACTCCTTCCCAGAGCCTGCACTCCGCACCTCCTTCTGTGCCCCAACCTGCTGTCCCGAATCCCCTCCCACACCCAAACTCTCTCCCTCTTAGTTAACTGGAATTTGTCACTTACTGACATCCCTCCCACATTTCCCCAGCATGCCGGATAAAAAAGTGTTTACTATATAAACAAAGTACTAGTTCCTGCTGTGAAATGCTCACAATTGCTGTAATCTAGTAAAAACAAAAATAAATAAATAAAAAGCAGAAGGGACTTCTGTTGTGTAATCTGGGTATAGTTAGAAAAATAACAACTGGCTATGAAAATCTAAACTCTTCTCTACCTGGGAAGAGATCAGACAATCGGTAACCATTCCATCTGTTGAAATAACCGTCCTCTAGGATAATCCCCCAAATTTTCCACCCAGCCTAGAAAAAATAAACAACAAAGCAGAAAAACCTCATTCTCCTAGACCAGATAGGTTCAAAAATGGAGACAAGCCTCAGATAATCTGAGAAGAGTTTTAAAAGTTTTTATAGAAGTCATGAACTCAGCAGACATTCTCCCCTCTCACACTAGCATTAAACTGAGAGAAAACTTTGAACATACTTGTTTGCAGTATTACACCCTTTGGGACTGGGGGAAAATATATATTGGATTAAAGTGCTATTTTCACCTGACTCCTCGTTAATGTGGGTGAATAACTTAAATTTGAAGCCTTTCACACCGAAGAGGAAGTAGAGAACGATGCTGGGACAAAGAATAATTGGATAAAAAAAGCAATCAAGATTTTTAGTCCATGCTCAATCCCAGTGCTTAGTGTAATGCGGAATAACACATAGAAAAATGCACTACTGTGGGGAGGGTGGCAAAGAGAGGGGACAAGAAAAAAAAACTCTATGTGATGATGATGTGTTTTACACCACAAATCCAGGCAGACACTCCAGTTCTTTAAAACAGAAATTCAGCTTAATTGCTCATTATTAAGTAGACAACTCCAAAACTGAGACTATCATATTCATCTTCTTTACCGTTCCTGTCAATGGAACAGAGATGACTTCTAATATGTTAAGAATAAGGCCCTACCAAATTCCCATCCATTATAGTCGATTTGGATTTGGATTTGAAAATTGGTAAATTTAACGTTTTCAGATGTTTAAATTTGAAATTTCATGATGTTGTAACCGTAGAGGGCTTGGCCTAATAGGGGATTGGGGATGTCGCAAACCTGTTGTAGAGGGGTCACGGGGTTGCCACCCTCACTTCTGTGCTGTCTTCAGACCTGGACTCTGAAGGAAGTAACTGCAGAGCTTCCTGCAACCACAGGAGGTTCCCAGAGGTGGAGATGGGTCCGAGCTCCCCCCGAGAACAGCTTTGCAGGGGATGAATAAGTCCTGTCTCTCCTTAGCCCAGTTGGAGCGAGAAGCCTCCCTGATTGGGGCACTGCAAGCAGCAGGGGGAGATTGGATTTCACTGAGAAGGGCTTATTTCATGGTCCTTGCGGCATTTTTCACGGCCGTGAAATTGGTAGGGCCCTAGTTAAGAGTAATAGTACAACCAGACACACAGTCATTATGTGACAACATTATTCAGAAATTATTTGACCAAATTAAAAAAAAATGTTCCACATTGCATCTTATTTTTGCAGACAAAACTGAAATAATTAAAAAGAGTGCCCTCATAAAATTCCTAATCTTATCCTAATATCTGACCCTTAAAACTTCCAGAAATCTTTTTTTTCAATCTCTGGCTACATATATTTCCAGATTTACTGAAGGAATTTAAATTAGCAGAATTAAAGATAAATGTCTGCAGCATACTATAGAATCCTGGGGAAATGATTCTCCTCAATTTCACCATATGTTATCAGGCAGCCTACCAGAAATATTTAATTGCCTGCATTTTGATACCCATATACAACATCATTATGAATGGAGTTATCATCCTTTCATATTGTTCCTATGAGATCAGTATGCTTTACAAACTCTATGAAGGGAACAGGATAATTTGACTCATTTAGATTAGCTTTTTGGGATCTCAGATCTGAAATCATTTGAACAATTAAAACAATATAAACTCTCCAATTTCAATTTTTACAAATTCCTCCTTTGCCCGCATTACTGCCATTACAGAGCAGACTGGCAAGGGGTAGATTTGCCTCAAATGGGCAGATCTAAAGGATGAATTGACAAATATAGTACAGCCACAAATTAAAAAAAAAAGATAAATATGCTACCCCATAAAAATGCTGCTTTTTTCATGGAACATAAAAATGTTGCTGTAACTGCCTGTATACCAAACTGAATGTAGCAGCGCTGTATCAAAAAAAAACAATTTTATCACTTATAACATTTATGGGTGGATTTTTTTCCCCAAAGGTCTGGAGGCATAATTCCCACAGCAATGAATGAGTTTTATGTTTAAATCTTCGGTGACTTTGAAAGTCCCACCTTGTCTGTCTGTCTACTTTGTATAAGCGGCTATATTATCCTGTGAACCTAACTATGGAAAATACCTTTTAAATTACAAATAACAGTTACATGGGGGAAAAATATGGAAACTGTCCAGTAAAGATACAGGTATTTGGAATGGATGACTGAAATTCATCTTTTAACATGTTTAAATTAAAGCCTAAACTCTCTGCTGGCATAGAGGATATAATTTTTATAATTTCCTTACAAGTTTATCATGACAAAATTACATCTTTGTTAGGAAGTCAATAGAAGTTATCCCAGGGATAAGTTTGACCCGCTATGTTTTTAGGTTGGTGAGTACAGATGTAAAGTTAACAGGACAGTTTTATTAAATGAAGTTGTCAAATGCCTCTCATAAGCAAATGATATGTTGATATGCAGAAGAAGCATTCAGATAATTTAATTTTTCTTATTTTGTAGTGGACAAGCTGAACAATGTTCAGTGAGCATAAAGAAAATGGAAATAGTGCCACAGAACTGTCAAAAAAAAAAAAAAAGACATTTATGCAATACTGAGGTAAAAGGAACATTTTGAACAAAATCAGTGGCTTACACCTAACAAAGAAAGCGTGGAGACATGTAACAAACAAATCACAAAAGTGTCACAGACAAAAGGACATAGTTAATTGCATTAATGTTACCACTGATTGTGGACACCATTGTGCTCCCAGATTTTGCCTTTGACGTCACTGAGAGCAGGATTGGATCTACTATGTCACTCCAGAAATGTTTGGTTTCCATCGCCGGCAGGGACTTACAATTCCAGCTTTCACAAAGATCATGCAGCAGCTAGTATATAGTATGATCAAAGCTTCAAGTATAAATCATAGCTTGCTTATCTCCCAAGGTCTTTTTCCTGGATTTCTGATCATTGACAACAGTGCTAATAGCATATGAGCAGCGTGAGATGGCCAATTCACATGTATGGATGTTTTAAACAGGGTTTGAAGCTGCTGGCTTATGGGGTATTTTGAAGTACTGAATTATTAGACATTTTCTAGCAAAGCATGCAATACAGGCACATGTTTTAGATCCTCGATAAAGGCCCCCGCAATTCTTTAGTAACGGCAAATAAAACAAACACACACACACACGCAGAGGAAAGATGGTTTTACAGTTAATGCACTGGGCAAGGACTCAAGACATGTTGGTTCAGCTCCTGGCTTTCCCATAAAGGTGGGGTTATTTGGTGTGTGTGTGTCTGTGTGTGAGAGAGAGACCACGGAAAAATCAATTAAGATCCTGAAAATATTCATGCTCCTACTTAACTTTAACTTTCATTGACTTACTTGGGAATACTCTTAGGGTAGAGTGAGGGAGCCAACAGTCCTAATCCTATGTCTTAAAGTTAGACATGACATAGCATAATTGTTTGCAGGATTGGAGCCTTACTCTCTATGCACCAGGGGCCTAGTTGCAAAATGAGGATAATAGTATTTCCTTTTTAACCCAGATGCAGCATTTAGTGGTGTAAATAGGGAGCGAGGGGAGAAATAGTGGGAAGGATACACAGTTCTTGGATTTGTTTTGGATTCTTTGTGTGCCTTGACACTTGCCAGAGTGTAATTCTGCTGGGGTGTGATCCTGCTGGATGAGTCAGAATCATCCAGAAACTGGGTATGGAAAGTAATAGGCAATTTCATTAGTTATTTGATGCTAATTGCATGATTTCCATTTCCAGAGTAGGCAGCCTGGCAGAACACACCCGCAATCACTCTCTGAGAGTGAAACCAATGGGAGTTCAAAGGAGGGAATTTATACATAAAAAGAGTGGGAGCTAGACTGGAGAACTCAGTGGTAGAGCAGCAATGTCTACTGAAAGGAGTGAATTCTAGGGACTTTCCTGGTTTTATTGGATTTGGACTGTTGGCTTCCTCACCCTGGTTGAGAAGAAGACGACTAGAATTTGATGCAGGCTCTCCAAATTGTAGACTGATATTGCAAAAACTGAAGGGGTGTTTGAAGGAGACTGTGGGACTATCATTTGTTTCTTAATGTTAAGGAACTGGTATGCTGTACAGAAGGTTCAGACACCGTTCCATGGAGACTGAGAAGGGTAAATCGCCCCAGAGAAGAGCCCTATGGGCAGGTATGTAAATGTGCACATGCATACTTACATCTTGCATGTGAACTTGTGGTAGTAATAAGTACTACAATTTTGGGAAAATGCCCTGAAAGTGTTATCTCTAAAAATGGTTATTGACAGTATTCACAATTGTTCTGTACAGTACATAAACAGAGATTTAGTAAATGTTTTTCCTTCAGAGATTTCGCATCTCTTTTCTTCCCTGGCAGATTTAACTCTACATAGCACAGAGATCTCTCTCCCTCTCCCTATCTGTCTCTTACAGCTCTCCCCCCTCAAATCTACCTACCTACCTATGACACTGCTCTACAGCCAAAATGCTTCTGAAATAAATGTAGTTAAACTTTACTAATTCTGGGTCACTGAGAATGAAAATGATGCTTAAAATTGTTGATTGGCTCTAGTCCAGCTGTTGGGCTCCAGACTACAGCAGTGGAATCTCCTGGCGGGTGAGGCTGCGCCACGACTCACAGCAGTGGAATCTCGCCTGGCGGGGGTCGATTAAAGTTCAGGGTTTCGCTGTTCCGCTGGGACCGTCAGAACAGGATCTCTGGTCCGCCATTTCTTGCTTCTGAAGGTGATCCTGGTCACGCCCTGCAACAACATGCGATTGATGGTGTGATGGGGCAGCCCTCAACCATCGTTCACCGCGAATCACCAAGACGATGTGTGATGACCTCGTTTCTATCGTGGACTCATCCCGAATGATCTGCGAGTCCTTGAAAGTGCTGTGTTTCTGTCTGCATAACATGGGCAATCGGTGTTTGCCATCAATGTCCAGGGGGCCTGGTCCATGCGGTCCATATGAAAGGAAAACCCTATGACACAAGTGGAGAACACACGTTTTGGAGCCGTGCATGAAACTACTGACCGGAACATCAGGTGGCCACGCCTTTGTGGCGCATAGTTGAAAGGTTGTTGGCTCTCCGCCGTCGCCTTGCTTGGTCGTGCCGACTGGGTATACACAAAGTATCTGCTGTTTTATCTGGGCGTGAATTGGATAGTCGTGCAAGCAGATTCGCCACTACATCAAGAAAGATTGGGCCACTCCGGACAGTTCAATTGGACGCCTGGTGAGGAAAACGTGGTTTCAGCATCGCACCAAATTGTTGAACTCACGGGAAGATTTTGGTTACCGCTCGTGGCCACCTGGTCGGCTTGACAACGATCAAGCCTGTCTTGATGAACGGAAACTTTGTCATGCATTATGTTACTGTCTGTTGGTTAACGACACAAATGGCAACCGTTATACCTCAGAGGGACCCGGCTTCAAGCAGTTCTTCAAGTTACCTTGCCACTCCAGGTAGAGCAAATGGTTCTAATCCAAGGTTTACATGCAATGCAAGAACATTGTCTAGAACGGAAGTTCAACAACTAGGAGAGAGTATGTTGCTTTGTTGTCCCTCAGATTCGTGAACTTCTTCCAGATGCATGTCATTTGACCATGTCGCACTGTAGTAGGCAACGCGAAAAGACGGCATGGAAAAGCCCTTCCCAGTCTAGCTGGCAATAAATTTTCTCGGAAACAACAAGGGCAGACACACTACAGGGCTGTTGGTGGACCAACCTCCTCAAGGGCATACAAAATGCCTTGGTTGGCAAACATTGTCACTGAAAAGCATACGATTTTTTGGCACTCCTCATCTAGATTTTTTTCCCCACTGCAACCTGCAGAGCAGCTGAACGAACGAGGCAGGGCGCAGTGCGATTTTTCACGCACGGACCATTGCAACAATGGAAGAAACAGCCTATCAGGGCAAATGGAGCCCATCCAAAATGCTTGGCAGACCTATTGCTGGACAGTTGACAAGAGATGCTCCATTTAAATGGAATACAAAAGACAAGGCCAAGAAGCACCCGGGGAGTAAGACCACTGGGAATACGGACTAAACTAATGTACATAATAGGTTTTTTTTGCCTTTTTGTTTCATAATAAATTTTATTTATATACCCCTTTTGTGCTGATTTTTAGAAGGTGTCTCACATAAACAGGAACAAGGTGACCAATATTATCAATGTAAGCGCAACCATAACACACTTACATAAACAGGACAGGTGAAATATTATCATGTAAAGCAACCATAAACACATGAAAAGACCTAGGTTTACAATTTATGATTAAAACTCTACTATCTACACAATATACATAGACATAAAATGTAAAAACTTAAATATCTTAGAAACAGTAGCCAACCAGTTGTTCTAATGGTCATATCTGAATTCAGCACATCAAAATACATAATAAATACCACATTTTATCTCTGAAGCAGACGACTTCTCAAAAATTGTAGACCAGTGTAATCTCAAAGCCCATAAAAGACTAAACTGTAGTCTGTACTTTAGCAGAGAGGTAAATTGAGATATGGGATGAGGGAGAGAATATTAAATCTACCATTAACCTAGTGCTTTTCCCCAAGCCTGTTACACTTTCTCCCATCCCTTTGTCTGTCTTGTGTTTTAGACTGAAAGCGCTTCAGAATACGGACTGCATTTTACTGTGAGTTTGTACAGTGGCTCGCACAATGGGCTCCCAATCTTGGCTGTGGATTACAGATGCTACCATAATACAAACAGATAATAATGGTGCATAAACATAGACTACATGTTCCAAACTGTGGTGCCTAAAGTTTCTTGAAGCAACATCTAGGCACCTGAAGAAGTGGTCTCATAATGAGTCTCCACAGCTTCCTTTGACTCCAGTGGGAGTTGAGTCTCGAATACCATACAGAAAGTTCCCAGAACTTTGAAAGCTTACATCTATGGCTACGTCTACACCTGAAGCTGAGGGTGTGATTCCTGGATAATGTAGCCATACTCATCCTAGCTTTCATTGAGCTAGTATGCTAAAAACAGTAGCGTAGCCTTGGTAGCATAAGAAGAAGTGGCCTGGGCTAGTCAGCCCTAAAACACACCCAGGGTTTGTACTTGGAGGGCAGCTACCCGGTTTTGTCATTCACCGCTGGTCCCTGCATAAAGAGGCCAAAAAGCTCTGTTTCTGGCCAGGAGACTTTTCACTCACTGCAGTCACTGAGGAAGACAGACATAAATATGATTTCAAGTATCTTTCCATATGTGGGGCCCTCTCTCCAGCCCCCAGTAAATCCCAGGACTGGGAGAATGAAAAGAGGTGGAGTCAGCATGCGGAGTTAGAAGCTGAGAGAGGTTGAGTTGCTGTCGCCCTTCCAGGGAGCTTCTCTCCCCTCCCCGGCCCCCCCTGGGTAACCACCCTGAACATTGGTGGAGCCAGGACCCCGGGCCGTGCATATCCCTGGAGCACGGGTACCACAGGCCCATATAACTTGCTGCCCCTGCCCTTGGAGATAAAATGTTAGGAACATAGAATTGACTTGATAGACATCATACATATAGTTTAATTAGTTATTTTGTTATTTAGAAATAAATCAGAATACAATTGCAATACTAGTAATATTTTTATTTAATGTTAGATATCTAAACAAAATTGCTGTGTGTAATGTTCTATTCGCTGAGGTTATGACTTATTCTTGTTTTATTTCCAAATTTGCATGTTTGTATCTTGAAAAATGAAGACTTTGAAACAACAAATAGCATGGAGTTATTGATATTCAAAATGCAAAAACTTTTTAAAACAAAACATTTATCAGTAACTCAGTGAATTCACTGAACAGTGCAGATACCATTAAAATAGGGGCTTTTTTTCTCAAATGTTTTTTTAAAAGGTTTTTTTTTTGTGTGAATTTAATTTTCATGAAAATGTTGGTGGAGTAGCCTTGTAATTGAAGTTATTTGGAAAAAAGCACATAACAGGTATGGCATGGGTAGGAAAAGTACAGGTTTTCACTGTGTTCCAGAAATATGCCCCAAACATAAACTGGTGGTATTATCTGTAGAGGTTGGAGGATAGTTCAGCCTTCTTGCTAGATCAATTCTGAATCTTTTTGCTGAGGTGGCCAAAAAGGTTGCCATTTAGTATCACTTACAGGGGCAGGGCAGGGATTTTATGGTATGAACAACTATATTTGAAGGATTGGATTGAGACCACCAAATTCATTTTACATAAACAAATGAGTACATTCTACTAATCCATAGAATCATAGAAGTATAGGACTGGAATGGCTTTTGAGAGGTCTTCTCGTCTAGTCCCCTGCACTCAGGGCAAGACTAAGTATTATCTAGACCATCCCTGACAGATGATTGTTAACATGCTCTTAAAAATCTCCAATGACCAAGATTTCACAACCTCCCTAGGCAATTTATTCAAGTGCTTACCCACCCTGACAGTTAGGAAGTTTTTCCTAAATTGCCCTTGCTGCAATTTAAGCCCATTGCATCTTGTCCTATCCTCAGAGGTTAACAAGAACAATTTTTCTCCTTTGTAATAATATTTTATCTACAACTCTGCCTTATACAGTCTTAAAACAAGACCTCAAGCATTGAAGACCTAAAACACTTAGGCCAAGTATATCTACATTTGCAACTAAAAATCTGTGGCTGGCCTATGCAAATGGACTTGGCCTCACAGGGCTAAGGGGCTGTTTAATTACTGTGTAGAGGTTCACGCTCAAAGTGACCCTCTCACCTAGCAGGAGCCTGAGCTCTAGGGCCCTACGAGATGGGAGGGTCCCAGAGCTCAAATTGCAGCCCAAGCCTGAACATCTACATGGCAATTAAAGAGCCTTTTAGCACAAGCCCTAATCAGCTGGCACTGGCCAGCCATGGAGGCCTAACTTCAGTATACACATACCCATAGTGATATTGAGCTACAGTCTTCAAATGCAAGTGGTGAGGAGCTAGCCTACCGTATGGAAGCTCCTGGAGTGTGACTGCTTGGGATGCAGGGGAAAGTATGCATTTTGCACTCTCCCAGAGCAGAGATCGAGAGTGGGGGCTGTATTCCCAGTACTGCTCCCACTTCAAAATGTCTAGCACCATTACTGGTGCCAGGTTCCAGTAGCATTTGAATTCAGTAGAGTTCCTGGCCCCTGTTTCTGGGCACCAAGGGAGGTCTCCTTCCCACCCAGCCCTTCCCACTTGCCCCATGAGCAGGAGCCACACACAGTCAAACCCATAGACAAGAAGACAAACTCATCACTATTTTAGGTTGGCTTGAATGAAAGGGGGAAAGAAATGTCTGGGCTGACTTAAACAGCTTATTAGGGGCATTACGTACAGGTGTGGTGTCTTGTCAAGCCTAGTCCCTTGCTTTCTGTGCTCTGTAAACTGTTCTCTACTATACTTCACTCAGTTCCCTAGTCATCTTCCTCCTCCTTTCTGCCTTGCTTCTGTGAAACATGTTAATTACACCATTAACACATCTTCTTTGTAATTAACCTCTCTCTCTTTATCCCAACTATCCATACCAGGAAGAGAGGTGTTAGGTAGATCAATTTACAGCACTCTGGAACTGCTTACAAGCATATAAACAGCTTAAAACAAATAGCATGTAAAAAGGTATCAACAGGGGGAAATGGTTTTATTGCCAGCTACTGCGGTAGTAAAAATGATATTTCAGTAGACAAGTGTTTAAGCCCTGTTTCTTAATGTTCAGTCTGGGAGAAGAAAGAGAGTTCATTGGCAAGCAAAGGATATTAAATAGAAGAGGGAAGGAGACTAACCAAAACCAGCCATCTGCTCTAGTAGCTGTGGGGGAGAGGAGCTGGTGAAAAGATGATCTTTGAGAATGGCCCTTAAATTTGGAATTCCTAGCTCAATAGAGCATGTTGCTAAATTCACTAGATGCTTCTGGAGGAAACTAGTGTCAAAGAGTGGATGGGGTGTGTAGGATTTCCTGGGATGGGTTATTTCTGTTGCATTTAATTGTTTGGGTTGCTAGTTATAGGCTGGATTTAGTATTTTAATTTTGTTTGGCTGCATATGACAAAATTATTTTCAAGCACCTAAAGCTTCACAATAGGTGCTATTGTTTAAATTAGAGAGAAGAATATTCCTGAGTGTCTTAGGATCTTATTGTAGGATGCACTTGATAGCAAGGGAAGTAGGGTGCCACCTCCAATCCTGCAGGCAGCTGTTCAGCTCCTTCACCCCAAGGGTAGGTGATGGCTGGTTCAGGCATATCAGCAACTGCAGCGTGGCTGTGAAATTGGGTCAATATGCAAGTAAGATAGAACAGGAGTACTTGTGGCACCTTAGAGACTAACAAATTTATTTCAGCATAAGCTTTCGTGAGCTACAACTCACTTCTTCGGATGCATAGAATGGAACACGCAGACAGGAGATATTTATAGATACAGAGAATATGAAAAGATGGAAGGACGCATACCAACAGGAAGAGTCTAATCAATTGAGATGAGCTATCATCAGCAGGAGAAAAAAAACTTTTGAAGTGATAATTGAGATGATCCGAGCAGTACATTTCCTTTGCAGCATGGTTACTAGGCAGAGATAGGGCACTGCCTTTTTACTCTTGCTCCTCTCAATCTGCACTGTGATGATGCAGTAACAAGACTGGGTAGCACTGGGAACTCCTTCCTCACTTCTCATTTTTCCTGTCTCTTTCAGTCTCTCTTCCTTTCTATCTCCTCCCACTCTGCTGGGAGATTTGGTGACTCCCATTTCCGGGTGCACTGGCTCTCCCGTACCTGGATTGGCTCCTGCAAGTGCTAACAGCACCAAAAACCTGTGTGGTGCCAGTAAAGTCAGCAGACCTGAGACGTACAGTCACACATGGAGCAGACATGGGGGTGGAAGGGGCAGTTCTACAGTCACGTTCCTCAAGTTCTCTCGGTTACCTGGTGTCTTCAGCTCCGAAGGAAGCTAGTGAAACTGTCCCCCACCTTGCTTGGAACAGAAAAATCTTACCATGCAAAACAGGAAGAGAGTGAACAGCAGCTAGCGTGCTCCGGCTCCTGGGAAAAATGAGACACAGCAGAGCACACATCAGTCTCCGCAGCAGCAGCACTAGCCCTTGTCACGTGCAAGTGGTAACGCTAAGGACCCAGGAATTGTCATGTGACAATACCAGCAACTCGCAGAATCCGTTTCTCCCAGAGCGGAACAAGGGATGTGTCCAGGGCCGCCCAGGGGATTCCGGGGGTCTGGGGCCGTCGGCGGCAGGCTGCTCCGCTGGACTTCCCGCAGGGAGGGTCCGCTGGTCCCGCGGCTCCGGTGGAGCATCCGCAGACACAGAATGCTTGATAGAGATCTTGTAGGTTTTATCTCTGTCTGAGGGATTGGAGCAAATATGGTTGTATCTTAGAGTTTGGCTGTAGACAATGGATCGTGTGGTGTGTCCTGGATGGAAGCTGGAGGCATGTAGGTAAGTATAGCGGTAAGTGGTTTTCTGGTATAGGGTGGTGTTTATGTGACCATCGCTTATTAGCACAGTAGTGTCTAGGAAATGGACCGTTTGTGTGGATTGGTCTAGGCTGAGGTTGATGGTGGGATGGAAATTGTTAAAATCACGGTGGAATTTCTCTAGGACTTCTTTTCCATGCGTCCAGATGATGAAGATGTCATCAGTGTAGTCCAAGTAGAGTAGGGGTGTTAGGGGATGAAAGCTAAGGAAGCATTGTTCTAAGTCAACCATAAAGATGTTGGCATACTGTGGGGCCATGTGGGTACCCATAGCAGGGCCGCTGACTTGAAGGTATATATTGTCCCTAAATGTGAAATAGTTGTGGGTGAGAACAAAGTCACAAAGTTCAGCCACCAGGCTGTTAGCTGTGATATTATCAGGGATACTGTTCCTGATGGCTTGTAGTCCATCTTTGTGTGGAATGTTGGTGTAGAGGGTTTCCACATCCATAGAGGCCAGGATGGTGTTTTCAAGATGCTGGTGATAGCTCATCTCAATTGATTAGACTCTTCCTGTTGGTATGCGTACTTCCACCTTTTCAAGTTCTCTGTATCTATAAATATCTCCTGTCTGCGTGTTCCATTCTATGCATCCGAAGAAGTGAGCTGTAGCTCATGAAAGCTTATGCTGAATTAAATTTTGTTAATCTCTAAGGTGCCACAAGTACTCCTGTTCTTTTTGTGAATACAGACTAACACAGTTGCTACTCTGAAACCTGTCATTAAGTAAGATAGAGTAATTAATATACCTTTAAATTAGATCACCTTTAAATCCTCCCTTTGAACCAAATTATTTTCTATGGAAGGTCAAGGCCACATTCTTGAGTGCAGTGCAGTTGCTTTATGGAGTTAAAATTAGAACTGTCTTTGTCAGAGCTTCATTTGAGTTACTCCAGATCTTGAGAGTGAAGGACCCAATACTGTAAGTCATTGAGCACCTTTTGCAAGCTACTGAGTCAATGGGAGTTGGGACTAATCAGCATCTCAGCATAGGCCCTGAGCATTCTGCAGCATCGGGTACAGAATTTAGCTCAGTGTGACATTTAATACAGCTGTAGTGAATATAATATCCTAACAAGTATGACAGGGTTTGTTGTCTGAGCTTGTGAATGCATCAGAATTTATTTATTCCTCTGTGTTTCTGCAGATGATTTGCAGCAATTTTAGACATTTTTCCTTCATATGAGCGCAAACTTTTACTCATTGAAGTCAATGGGAATTTTGTCATTAACTTTAATGGCAGCAGGTTTGCCCCCACAGAGTTCTTAAATTTATTTCTTCATCCTCCTCTTAGCCAAGAATTTGGCACTCAAAAACAATACTGAAAGATGATGAGCGTCAACAATTCTGTACGTTTGAGCCAAAAAGCCAACCAATGGAGAGTGAAAAACTACTTGCCATATCTTCAGAAATAGTCAGTTAAATCACTCCTGATTGTTCCTGACATCAGTCCCCGGGGTTCTCTTTTTCCTTGTGAATTGCATGCTGTAAGAAGAATTTACTTAAATAAATAAATAAAAAATTGCCAACTGCTATTCAAACGATAAGTGGTGCATACTAATTACATTTTCTATGGTAATTAATTAAAAATAACCATGCAAATTTCTAATTTAAGTCACTCAATTCACTCAGTCTTCAGACAGTGCTTAGCTGCTCTAGGCACTCCGTGGTTAGGCAATTTACTCAAGCTTTCAATATATTCTCAAAATGTCTAAAATAATGAAGGTTGTTGAAAATGTTCCAAATAGCTAGAATATATAAACGACAGTTTTCAGAACTATAAAATAGCACTGCATATATTTGCATTTTTGAGCTGAGGTATTCTGTGTATACATAAAAATAGAAATAGGCAATGAATAATACAGATTCCAAATAATCTGATTATTTAGCTATTTTACAGGCTACAAAACATTGTTTTATTTGACGAAGCAAACTTAATATAATTGTTTTTTGAGGGACCGAAACATTCTTTTAAAAGGACAATCTTTTTAAAAGATTCTGATGTCATTATGTGTATTGACTATTACCTCCATCCACAATAGCACTACATCTTAAACTTCACTATAATATATTTGAGTTCAATTTGTGGAAGACGGGATTGACCATATAAATTATTACAATAACTTGGATGGTCAGATTAAAATATATTGTGTGAAGATCCTTTACCTGCAAAGTGAAACAGAATTGTCTGATTTTTCTATTTGCAAAAGTGGAAGTTCCAATTCTCTTCAATGTCAAATGTTAATAACTTTTTGTTCTGTTCTTGGGCCTGATTCTGTATTCATTTTTCAGTTTGAAGTGTCATTGAATTTGAGTGTATTAGTCCATAAAACCTGCAGGAAAGAACTCACACTTGCCTTTCACTTTCACATTATTTATCTCCTAAAAATTTACAGACTACAGTCATGACTTTTTGTGAAGCAAATTTTTTTTTATATCATTTAAGAGAAAATCATTGTTCTACAATAAAGAGCATGTAACTTGTTCATAACTTACTGATTTTTATCCCATTAACAGATGTCCAAAGGCCTCACCTGAAGCCCATTGAGATGAATAAGTCAACAGGAGTCAATGACTTCAGTGGGCCTTGAATCAGGAGCAAAATATATAAAAACAGAAGGAATTTTACAAACTCAGTTCTTTCTCTCATGTATATGGCAAAGGTAGGAAAGGATAGGTTCTGCTAGGAATTACTCAGGAGTAGAGTTGAGTGAATAACATTTTTTATTGTTCACTGGCAATTACAAAAAAAAATCATGTGAAAAACTGTTTGGTTTGAACAAAATGTTATATTTAGCCCAGCATTAAACATTTTTAAAATTTAACATTAAAAAAAAGTAAAAACAAAATAAAAGGAAAAGTGAAACGAATGGTTGCTTGGAACTGAAAAATCAAAACTTTATCTGGAATTGGAAAATCAAAAATTCTTTCTCATTTTGATTGAATTGTTTTTGGTCAAAAACCCTAAAAACTCAAAAAAAAAAAAATTGAAAAAGTCTTCCTTTTTGGAGGGAAGAGGACCTTTTAGGTTTTTTGACCAAAAATAATTCAATTAAAATATCAAAACAATCATGAAAAGTTTTGGTGTCACAAAAATATTTCACCCCACTCTTCTTAGGAGCAAGCACACTCACTGTGAGTAAGATGGCATAATTTGGCCCCGAAATAAAACTTTGGCAAAAGTCTTGTCACATTATTTGATAAACAATTCTTTAATAACCAGATACGGCTTCCATTGAGTAAATGGGAGAATTGTAACAGACTTGGTCTGTAATCCAACAAAGCACATGACTCAGATCCTTAAAGTTACGCTTATATTAAAGTGATTTGCTGGATCAAGACTTTGACTAGCAACAGGATTTGGCCCTGAGGTTAAATTCAGAGCAACAGAGAATAAGTAGGATTTAAGTAGGACATAATATCCTGAGTAGGTCTTTTGAACTTCAGGTGAATTTCACCCCAAATAAATGAATAAGTAGCCTATCCATTTGGGGAAGGAAAAGAGATGTTCTAAAAAAGCACTCAACACACTGGGCCAATTTGAATTGTTTCAACACTAGATATGTTCCAATACACTGATTACAGTCAGATGAGGTATAGTAGAAGTTTCTTAGTAGCATTGGAGCAGACTAATACCTGCTGCAGTGTCAACAAATGCAGCAAATAACATTCATTTTTCAAAGGCTAATGACTATGTTACTGAATAATAGTGTTGGGCAGCATATATTGCATACAGTTTTTCATAGTTATTCATTCAATTATAGCTGACGTTTCATGTTTGTCCCCTGTGACTATTCTAGTTTATATTAGTTTACTGGCAGAAATATTTTCTGCAAAAGCAAATTTTAAGCAAATATTGGAAAATAGCCATGGAAGGAAAACTGTGATTTATTAAATGCAATTATTCACAATGGAAACTTGATTCTAAGGCTATGCTTACCAATCAGGAAGCAGAAACATAACATATGACCTCTGTGGCCACTAGAAATAGCTCAAATGTGGAATAGTTAATATTCACACAATGTTATACTTTCTAGTGCTTTATCCAGTATTGTACAGTTATAAATGACTCACATGCTGGGACTCCTTGGGAAGTTATTCCACAATTCAGTAGACTTTCTTATTAGGAACATTTTCTTTAAAATCAGAGAAAGTTGTCCCTTGCTCACTGCAAGCCTAATAATTCTAACTGGATGTCTTTGGATTTATTTTCATCTTTGGATTTACAGTCTACTGTCGGGTGGGAGTGCTAGTAGTTACAAGAAAGACTATGGCATTCTTAAGGGACCCTGAAGATGGGGAACAGGTTGGGTGCTGCAAAACCACCTCTGGCCATAAGATGGTGCCTTGATGCAGCTACCTTGATGCATGGAGTTTGGTACATTCTTTGTAAATAAACAGGATTGCATCAAAAGAATATCTGACTCCATCATAAATTTCTCCTCCTAAAGGAAACAATCTGAAAGACCTTGAATATTGGCTGTCACTCATGTCAAAAGAGATAATATCTACACATAATCTAGTTGCACTCTGAACCTTCTCTTCTTCACCCCCTTAATATTTATTGGCACTTAAGTGACTCCTATAGTTAAAGTTTAAGTAGTGTTTCCTTTCTAAGGCATTTCAGATGCTTATAACATTATAAACTGTAAGTAGGTTGATTCTCAGGCTAGGGGAAAAAATCTGGGCGGCTAGAGGAAAATCAGTTCAGTCATTCTTGAATTGTAACTTGTTTTTTTGAGGCATAAAGACCCACATCCCCTACTGTGCCCAGTTATAGCTCCCTGATACTGAGGCCAATTACATACCAGACCCCAACTGAGTTGAGAACTGCCAAGAATCTACCAGCTAGTGATGGCTCAAAAGAAGGAATCCATAAGAAAAAGACAGTCAAAGTGCAATGCACTCCAGTCACATCCCCTTTCCTGCACAGAAACACTCCCTATGTAGAGGCGGTTGCATAGGAACAGGCCTGGTATAGGCCTGAGTTTGCCACTATATTGAAAAGTACACTTTAGAAGTCATCAGCCATCACAAATTATTTCCTTTGGTTCTCTGGCCCTTCTATTAGCCTAGGTCCTGATTCTGCAACTTGTTGCATACAGGTGGAACTCTACATCAGTGCAGACAATGAGGCTTTGTGCAAGCAGATGTGCAGCATCAGTGCATAAAACAGACCCAACCAACAAATAGCATTAGATGGATCTAAATCTACCTACATCTATTGTGAGTATACTACCATTAATAGTAGTTAATACAAGAATATAATACAATTGGAGTTTGATTATTCTGAAATTTCTAAATCAAACCAATAATCACTCTACATCTCACCAGAATCTGTTTTTTGGTTTGTTGGGGGGAGTTTATTGGTTTGTATTATGTCTTACAATTTGGATTATGTGAGATGAATATATCACAATCAATATCTAGGTCAATCTGATTTCTACTTTACCTTGTATTGCCTTTGTTTAGAGCATAGGAATGTTATCTGTTCAGTATCCATTGTGTGTAATAATTATTTTATTTTCCTCTTCCTTGTTACTTTGTTCCATGTTTTCAATGTCTAAAATCTTTTAAAAATAATTTGTTTATAAAAGCTTTAAATACTAAAAATATTCCCTGGGGCAGGGGATGAGGGGAAGGAGGAGCCTAAACATCTTCTAAGCTCATTTATCCTTTCAAAGATCCATTACCATAAACAACTTTATTTCTCTAGTAATAATATTTAATTGTAAAACATAGGATTTTTCCATACTAAACATAGACATATGTTCAGACTATCACGGACTTGTGCAAGGGTAGCCACAGCAGTCATGAAAAGCAGCTGTGGCTACAGTGAGTGACTCGCTATGAGGATAGACCTAAAGAAAGGATCAGCCTTAAATCCATTTCTATTTGAGATTGCATCACGGTGTCCATTACAGAAGATTAGGATAGAGGCTCCATAGATCATGTTTTAAGCCAGTGATGATATGATGTGCTGTGAAGATAAATGCAAACTTGAAAGAACCAAGAACTATAGATATCTACGTTTGAAGAAAATGACTTATGAATCAGCTGACAAACAACAAAATATATATGCTTCCAGAGGGACAAGAAGCAGCCAGTAAAACTAGGTGGTACAGAGTTAGTCTGCAACAATATAAATACCTCAGTTCAGTGTTCATCCATGATGGAAATGTAGATGAGGATGCTAGGAACCACGTGAAGAATGCTTGGTGTAAATGGAAAGAGTCAACAGGAATTCTCTGTGATAAGAATATGCAAAGTAACCTAAAGAGCAAAAGTATAAGACCATGACTACACCATCTATGATGCATGGGTTGGAATGCTGGACAATCAGGAAGGACTACTATGTCACACTGCTGAAATAAGAATGTTCAGATGGATGCTGGGTAAGCCGAATGCTGATAGGCTATGCAATGAAATAGTACAAGCTATGATGCAGATAGCCCTCATCACGGAAAAGCTGAGCAAGTATTGACTGAGATGGATGGGTTATGTGAGACAACAAGATGATATGTTGGCCAGAGAGTGCCACAGCTAGTAATTACAGGCCAAAGACTATGAAGAAGACCTAGGAAAAAGGTGGTTCTGGATACTGGAGGACATGAAAAAGGTTGGTGTCAGCTATTTGCTTTTTTAAAATAGCTTTAATCAGAGTTTGGTTCCCAGTATCTACTGTATGTTTCTAAGGAAAGAAGATAATAGGGGCCTATAATGCATTCTAAAATAAGACTTTTCAAAGAAACCAAAGTAGTTGAGGGTGGGCCTCTCTAGAGATAGGAACAAAAGATTGCTTCTGAGAGCAGCAGGACTGAAGATTCTCAAAAAGATGTTACAGCAAAAACAAGAGGTGTGTTTCTAAATCAACTAACCCTTGACTTTTACTAGAATTCTAATGTCTGTTAAACATAAACGGATGGGAGACTGGAGGATTAGGCATCTGGTAACCACATTTAAGATCTCTTCCATCTCTGTGGGGCACAGTGTATTCCTGAAATCCATTCTTGTGTGGCGAATACTCCCATAAATCTTTCCACTTCCAGGTATCGGGGCAAAGACCACATAGTTCTACATCATTGTTATCTATTACTCTGCATTGGGTGGGAGTAGGCTAGGAAGGCTTCTGCCTC
Organism: Chelonoidis abingdonii; assembly: GCF_003597395.2. NCBI lineage: Eukaryota > Metazoa > Chordata > Testudines > Testudinidae > Chelonoidis > Chelonoidis abingdonii. Next base: position 73,578,290 of record NC_133773.1, read on the forward strand.
TGAGATTAGGCCCAGAATAGTAATAATCTATAACAATTATACTCTTTCTCTGGGCCCTTGGGACTATCCTTCCTCAGAGTTCCGGGGCCAACAAAGAGTCACTGGGATTCTGTACAGAATGCCCTGGCTTCATGTATTTTTAGCATCTGAAGATGTTAGAGACAGAATTGTGGCCTACTCTGGAAGGAGCGGTGGGGAAACAACAAACCCTACAATCCAACAAAATGATTTACGCAGAACTCTGCAATACGATCTTTGTGGGGATCCTTGTGTGTGTGAAGTAGCTTTCGTGGTACTCGACCTTTTAATTACACAAACTGCAAATCACCACTGTTTCACAGGAGGAGATAAATCAGGCTCTCATTTACTGGTACAATTCTGGCCCAAATTTTTAAGCAATGGAATGTTTGCACTATCTGAAGCCTCTGGCTACTTTTGAAAAATGAGTAGATCCTAATGAATAGGAGTTCACATTCCGGAAACCACCACTCAAACTGCCACTAATTCACAGTTTCAGCAAGCCGGGTTGACTTAGCAGGGATAGATTCTCAGCCCTACATGTTTCTGTCATGGCAGAGAGAAATTATACTGTCAAGGAAATGTTTGTGACATCGCTATCTGTGTGTCAAGAGAGGACTTCCATATCCAGGGCTGTCAATCTGAGATTTTTCATATGCTTATACACAAGTAAGACAGATCTTATGGGTTTTACTCCACTTAGCTGGTAAAGGGTCAGCTGATAACACTGAGTGCTTGAATATGTACAATGTTATATTTTTCAGGACCTGGTCCCTCACAAAAGGTGTGTTTGATAATTTCAATAACCAGTGTATTTCCCAGGTTCTAGTAGAACTGAATATGCTCTGCTTCTTTTTGAGCTATACTGCAAACTCTTTATATGATGCAAAATTATTTGTTAATGATAATTGAAGTGCATTTCTCTAGATTAAATGTTGGTAATGAACTTCACATTGAAATAAGAGCTCTCTTAATCTTTCCATACACACAATGGTAATGTAAATCTTAATATAAATTTTGTGCCTAAAACGTATCAGTTGTATTAAGTCAACTTTGTGTAGAGAAAGCTACATTCTCCTCTGTTGCATCAATTGAACCTTCCTGCAGATGCTGAGCAGGGGAAACTAGGAGGAAAACGTGTCCAGTTTGCATAACGTTTCCGCAGCAGGGGATCAGTCCCTGAATATACCTCTGAGAAAGGATTTCAGGGAGTAGAAAACTCCATGAGACTATTCTTGTGAAATTTTCTCTAAATAGTTCTGTAGGGGGCGATGTTTTCTACATCGGGTAGAATGGACAACTGCTCTGCCCTTGGAAGCCATAGATCTGAAGACATAAACCATGAATTATAATTTAATTTTTATAAGGGCAAGTGTCTGGGAAACTTGTGCTGATAAACTTATGCTGCTTTTACTGTTTCCATTATCCTTAAGAGCTTACAACATTTAATATTTGTTGCCTTGTCAAATAAGGAACAAATTATCAAAGTGAGATGGAATAAGCTAGTTTAAAAATGGTAGAAAATTAAAATGTAACTCATAAATTCCCCCAGCTTTTTCATCAAAATTTGAGAAAGTTTGACCAGCACTAATAATGATGAGTCATTTCCACGGTTGTTCTTTTTCCTTTTCCTGCTCTGAAAAATGACTCTGAAAGTGCCATTGTGTGATTCCAGGTTTATTATCTCTTCATGTTTCCACATCGAATGCACAGTTTGTAAGTGGCATTTTTTGTAACTGATATCCCTGCATATTTTACCCATGCTTTCATATTCAAGCATGTTTGTTTTCTTCTCATCCATCATCGCTAGTAATTAAAGTTCTGCAGGCCAAATTATTCTGTTAATTACAGCTGTGGAACCCCATAATCTTCAGATTGTGCTCTCAGTAAATCTTATGCAACCAGGTTGCTGTCAGTGGGTTTACCCAGTTATAACTCATTGTGTATTATTACAATTATGTGGCCAATCCTGTGATGTACAGTAGAACCTCAGAGTTAAAAGCATCTTGGGAGTGGAATTCCGAAGTGTTCGTAATGCTGAACAAAATCCTATGGTTCTTTCAATAGTTTAGTACTGAATGTTGATTTAATACATTTTTAAACTTTACTATGCAGAAGAAAAATACTGCTTTCTATCATCTTAATTTAAATGAAATATGCACAGAAACAGTTTCCTTCCCTTGTCAAATCTTTTTTTTTTTAATTTTTGCTTTAGTTTTAGTAGTTTATGTTCAAACGCAGTACTGTACTGTATCTGTGGTGGGCTTTTTTTTGTTTGTTTGTTTTTGTTTTTTGTTTCTGCTACTGCCTGGTTGCATACTTCTGGTTCCAAATGAATTGTGTGGTTGACCAGTCAGTTTGTAACTCTGGTGTTCGTAATTCTGAGGTTTTACTGTACAAGAAAAAATAAGAATCTAGCTCAGTCTGTTTGTTGGGTCTGCCACGCTAACAGAAGTAAAAAGCAGAAGGAAGTTATTTTTGTAACTCAAGCAAGCAACTGTGATCTTGAATACACACACAGAGCAGGTCTATGGATTGAGAATGTCATTTTTTACATAATCTCTTCTTAGAGTAGCACTTGAAAGATTTGCCTTTTTCCAATTCTCTAGCCACCTTTGCATTTTATGACTCTTCAGAAATAATTGACAGTGGTTCAGTAAGTGCACATACTAATTTCTTTCAGATCTTGAGATGTATTTTATTATTTACTGTTATATATTTAGTTTTTCAAAGTAGTCTGTTATTTTTTTAATTCAACACCTATACTAACAGCCATTGAGGCCTTCATTATTTCATAATTATTTGTGCAATTTGTTTTCATTTTTCTTCCTGAAAACAATTTTTACAATGCAGTTCAGTAGCACAACCACTCTTTTAAAAGTCCAGCTAATTTTTATTCAGACTGGTGGAACTCCACTAATCAGAGGACATCAATAGAGTTGCACTGACATAGCCAATAGCACATATTGGCTAATGGTTGACTTCATCTTTCTCATTTGTTAATATGCTTATATATATTTTTGGTAGCATTTTGTGTTTTCTGAATATATTGGCATCTTACCCAAAAAGTCAGAAGGAGGCATTTCATTGCTGTTTCACATATCCAGTATTGTTTCTGTACAATCTGTATACCAGGCTTGATTCTGTGTCATTGATTAGGTTTCTTCAGTAGCACTATCTACTTTAAATGTCTCTCAGAGAACAACTTGCACAGGCTCAGTCTTCTTTCTTCTTCCCTAAATTTATTCTTAATTCCATCAAAAATTCAATCATTCAAGTTTCTGGTTCTCATATGGGTTACAAGAAATGGGAATTGCTCTTTATTTTTTAGTATGTACTTTTTCTTGTCATCACATCCCTTGTCCCAGTACCCAGGAAGGACACCATCCTGTGTGGTTTACCTAGAGCCATATTCTTTGCTGTCAAGTTGCAACTTCCTCTCCTCTCTGATAGCTAAATTTCGGGGATTCCTCTTGATCTGTATCTAGGCTTTGGTCTCTCCTCAGTCTCTTCTCAGTCAGATAATTTTCTGATTTTTTTTAATGCTTTTATTGACCTGCAAATCCATAATAGCATAGCTGGATATATTAAGCATGCTGGCTATCATTTTTCAGATATTTCTAAAGTCAGAAACAGAAAATTGCAAAATGCATGTGTTTTGTGGAGAATCTTTCACAAACTAAATATTCTGCAAATGAGATTTCATCCAATTTTGACATAGTATATGCACCTAGTATTTAGCTGATTCTGTTATTTTACACAATATTAGCCTTTTTCACAAAATGACAAAGGCATCTATTGCAAACTTGCATTGATAAAATGCTAACTCACTAGAGGTGGTTTTGGTACAAAACCTTTCATGTTAGCTTTAGTATTTCTTATTTCTAACTCTGTCTTATGTCTAACACTATTCATTTAACATTCCATATGGTGCCACCCATCTTAATGAAAATGAATATCAAGCCAATGAACTTAGAGTCATCATAGATAGTTGTTTTTTTTATAACTGCCACTGCACGTTGATTGGATGTTTTCAGAGAACTAACAATGTTAGAAACCATTAGGAAAGTATAGGTTTTAATACATAAAATATCATAGTACCACTATATAAACCCATGGTATGCAGACACCTTGAATACTATGTGCAGTTCTAGTAGCCACCTCTCAGAAATATATAGCAGAATTGGAGAAGGTACAAAGCATGAAAATAAAAATGATAAGGAGTATGGAATAGCTTACCTATGAGGAGAGGTTAAAAAGGCTGGGACTGTTGAACTTAAAAATGAGACCACTAAGGGGAGAATGTGATAAAGGTCTATAAAATCATAAATGGTATGGATAAAATGAACACAGAAGTGTTATTTACCTCTTCACAACATTTCCGGAGGCGATGCCTAGATCTTGTGTTTAAAACAAACATCTTCACACAGTGCCCAGTTGGCCAGTGGAACTTGTTGCCTTGGGAAGTGGTGAGAAAACTAAAAGTATAAATTGGTTTAAAAATTAATTGGATAAATTCATGGAGATTAGATCAATGAATGCCTATCAGCCAAGATGGGCAAGGATGCAACCCCATGCTCTGGATATCCCTAAACCTCCAATTGCTAGAAGCTAGTCCTGGATGCCATGAGATGGATCACTTGAAATTGCTCTGTGTTCATTCCCTCTGAAGCGGCTGGTACTGGCTTGATAGAGCCAGTAAGGCCATTCTTATGTTCATATGGAATGACAGACATTATGAATTCTAACCTTCAGTTATCTATGGCCAAGACACTGCACACAATTTTTTTTACCCTCAATTATGTCAATACACATCTGATTTCTAACTACCTAATTGTCTTGTGTAACAGGTAGTTCAGCATCTATATAATATCAGTGTCTTCCCCCAGCAAAGATCAGATCCTAAATTTCCCAAATCCATGTATGTAGAGGAACTTAAAAGTTGCTGGAGCTTTTAAGTAACTGCAGTCCTCATGAAAGATGCCTGCTTGCCAGCACAGGAAACTGAAGTCCTCTATTTATCCCTGAACAAGTCTGGTGACAATGCAAGGTTCTCTGCATTGCCTGTCCCTCTTCCTGTGTCTCAGCCATGTCCTGGAGAGCCCACTCAGCAGATGATGGGGTAATGCAGCTTTTGTGTCCATTCTGTCTATTGGCCTCTCTGCTGAGACAGCTGAAATGCTGCTACAGAATACTTCTGAATCAAGTTTCAATTCAATCCTATCTTTTCATTTAAAAAAATCTGCATGAGAATACTTGAGTTATATCATCATGGATATTTTACAAACAAAATATCTTAGTAATGAGGTTATGCTTGCAGTTAGTTAAATTGAGCCATAATTTGCTTACATTGTTTGTCTTCTAAATCCAATAAAGGAACTTTCTGGGTTTTATTTTGCTTCCTTATTGCGTCCATTCATATGGCTATTATGAATATACCAGCTATCAGCATGTTTGCATGACTTAACTATTGATTAGGTTAATTTAAGTGTGAAGAGAATGATATGGAGCCATGAGGGACTTTCAAGGTAATTATAACTCAGGGATTTTTCAAAATTACTCTGGTGTCCAGTAATGAAACCAGACCATTACACCTCAAATTAATCGATTCTGTAGTAATGTATATATCAACCCATCTTTGTATCAGTTCAATATTATTAGAATTAGCAGTTGATCCAAGCCACTAAACTCAGATCCAGGTTTCAAGTATCCACTTCCCCTCAAACTGTCTTCATGGACTATGAAATCTAAAAGAATGAGATTCAAATGCTTGAAGCTAATAGACCAGTAGCCTGGAGGCAGCAAAAAACTCAAACCTCTAAACATGGTACAGCCACTAGAGGAGGACCATTGTTAGCATGGGTTATATTTGCACTAAGGAAGTTGGAGAATTCATAGATTCATAGACTCTAGGACTGGAAGGGACCTCGAGAGGTCATCGAGTCCAGTCCCCTGCCCTCATGGCAGGACCAAATACTGTCTAGACCATCCCTGATAGACATTTATCTAACCTACTCTCCTGGTGATCTTGCTCCCAGTTTTGCCCTGACCCTCCTTTCTCTTTGCTTTAGCCCATTGCTCCCTCTTGTTTCTGACCATCTCCCAGGTCTTTGTTCCCACTTACCTGTTGGCTTTTCTCACTGCCCCCGTCGAACCTAGTTTAGCCCTCCTCACTTAGGTTTAGCCCGTCTGTGTGCAAAAAAAGGGTCTTTCCTCTACTCGAAAGGTGAACGCCATCTTCTGCCTAGCAGTCCTTCCTCGAATAGCATTCTCGTGGTGGAGGAAGCAAAGCTGTCCCGCGCGACACCATCTTTGCAGCCAGGCATTCACCTCCGATGCATCTGTCTCTGCCCGGGCCCCTACCTTTTGACAGGAAGATGAAGAGATCCACCTGGCTCCAATACCCCTTCACCCATACTCCCAGATGCCCTGTTAGTCACTATATTGATACGCTCAGTGTCACACCTTGCAGTATCATTTGTGCCCACATGGATGGAGTAGCATGGAGAGTAGTAGTCAGAAGGCCAGTAATCCTCGAGCAATGCTCTGTAACATTTTTGGATTACGGGCCCCTGGCAGGCCGCATACCTCCCGAGATGAATGTCAGGCCGACAGATGGGTGCCTCGTCCCCCTCAGCAGAGTCTCCAACCACCACTACCCGACGTTTCCTATTTTCAGTGGTGGCAGCAGACCTCCCAGCCTTAGGGGTACGAGACTGCTCCTCCTTTACTGTAGGGGATGATCTCTTCTCTCCTGTATCAAGAAGAGCATAACGGTTACCTATTACCACAGCGGGGGTCGCAGCGAGGGGTGGAGCACTGCTGCTGCCAGAAGTAACAGCTGCCAGTGTCCACCCTGAGCCATCTCCTCCTCCACAGTGGTGTGTCAGCAGTCCTGTGACTGGGACAGCTACCTCAGCTGTCTCCACATGGGAGCATAGTCCAGGAATTGCTCATGGATATGGATGCTTCTTCACACTAGTCACCTCCTCCATGTGCTCTCCACCTGCTGCCTGAGAGATTCCACAGGAGGCACCTTTCACATTGGATGCCCCCCTTAGCCTGGCTATCAGTAAGTGGAATTTCACGTTACGTCTCTTGCAAAACCAAACCAGACTCGGGTAGAAGCATCATGCTTGTTGCTCTGTCTTGGCTACAGGGCAAGGTGGAGGAGACAGAAGCAGTTCTCGCCACAGATGTTGGCGGTGTCTTCTAACCATCGTAGCCTCCTCTGTTCAAACTCCCTGTCTGCAGCTGCACCCTGTTCTGCTCTGCTCCTGCTTTAAAGAGGAAGAGAGGTTTTGGATGTAGTGTTGTGGTCTCTATAGGTTGTCAATCGGGGACTAATTGGTGTCACTGATAGGACACGACAAGGGACCCTGCTCTTACGACTCCCCTTCCAACACCCTTGCGAGCATTCCTGTTAGTAGCCCCTGTTCGCCAAGTTCCCTTGGATCGCTTGTGCGCTGGCTTTATAAGCCTGGCTGAGTGAATAGCCCTACCCGCCCGCCCACTGAGTTACGGCATTACCCAGAAGTTCTAGAAGCTTTCCAAAGACCTTACTTTTCTTAGCTCAGCTTCAATGCCAGTCTACAGCACTCTTGTCCTTCAAACAACCACAACAACCAACAACTTGGAATGGTGACATTCCCATGAAGAATCAAGACAACTTGACATTGACAAGAGCTTCCCTTCCGCACTGTAGTTTTTCTCCTGCCTCGGTATACGAAGGCCTGCTCTGTACCTTTAGTGCGGCTTTTAGTCAGGCCCTCAGCTGGTGTTGGTTCGAATATGCCTTTATATTCTGGTTTGCCCAATCATTTTTTTCTGAAACGCCATTTATAGTGAGGATAAAGAGGCTTACTTATTTGAACTCCCAGGTTTATGTTCACATTCAGCCTGGCCTTTTTTATGGGTATACTAGTGCAGAACGTGTTGTGTCACCATGTTGAGTCCCATGAAGGGTAGACAGAAATGCAGGCCACTTTGTCTGGTATACAAGAGGCTGTTAGCGGATGCAATTGGCCCCTATCGCTTATGGAGGGCACAGTGACATAAAGGAACTAGGATGAGCGCGGGCATGACTACACTCCTTCCATTGCACCAATCAACAGTGCAGTAATCCATGAAGCGGTGCGGACAGCGCATCCGTGTTGAGTTTGCACCACTAGGAGCTTGGGTATTTGTAGATGACCTTACACAATCACTCTCATACATGGCGCGTGGTGCAATTCAACATCCACTCCTTTTAGGTCGTTGTGTGCAATTTAGCCTGATTATTTGACTCCTCAGGGAGTTTATAGTCTTGACAGATAAACACTGGTTTCCACTTTTCTAACTCGGTGACATCAAGATATTATTTCACTTATTAAACTTTTTTTTCATACTTTCATCATCTGACATCATGTAAACCTTACCTCCCAGGCATTGAAGTTTGTACAGATCATATTTACATGTGAATGAATTTGTTATAATAAATTCAGGTATCAGAAATAATAATATGACATCCATCAATTCTTTATGCCCTCTGAACACTCTAATTAGGAACATCTTGTCCCTATCAGCTGCCAAATTTGTTTCGGTGACACATTAAACTACATATCAGCAAATGTTACAAATAGACAGAATTCCTCAATACTTCTGTATTTCCAGTATTGATAGCTAACTTTGAATTTTTTTTAAACAAACAGATTATTGAAAGGGTCGCTAGATGGGAGCCTTACTTATCAGTCACTTCAAGTATAGTGTCAATCACTCAGACGTTACTGGACGCTTCGTTCCTCTAATCATTATAAGTGCTATTCTGTAACACTGCCTCTACACTTCGATGGTTATTTACAAAAACTTTGGTCAAAAATGTGTTCTCGTTATTTTCCTGGCAAAAATTTTGGAAGCTCAACATTTTTACACAGCTCAACTTACTCTAAGTAGCAACCCTCTGGAAATCCTATTGGAGTTTCCAGTTAATTTTGGAATGAGCTTTTTTAGCCAAGCCCATAGACACAACATTGCCTTGCTGACTCCATGGAAATACTCACGACTTGCCAGCTCTAGGAAAAATATGCCCTTTCCAACAACATGCACACTCGTGATGTAGCTAGAATGTAGGGTGTACCAGTCCTCCGATTTTCTCGATCTTTATGCAACAGTACCTCTGTCGTACCTCTGCACTCTTTAGGTGGACCACTCAAGACACCAGTGGTAGTTTTCATCAGACTTACAGAATGTCACGGATTAATCGCTCCAGACCTGAGATGGAGATTCCACAACCTCTAGGCATTTGTATCCAGTAGTTTAACTACCCTGACAGTTAGCAACTTATTTTCCTATGTGCCAACCTAAAATCGTCCCTTGCTGCAGTTAGGCTCCTGCAGTTTAAGCTCATTGCTTCTTGTTTCTATCACTTAAGGTTAAGCGTGCCAAGTTTTCTCCCTCCTCCTGCATGACATTCCTTTTTTAGATCCTGCAAAATGCTCTTTCATTATCCCCTCTCTCAGTCCTTTCTTTCAAACTAAAATAACCCAATTTCTTTTCAGCCTTTTCCTTTCAATAGGTCATGTTCCTCAAGACCTTTATTATTTGTTGCTCTCTTTCTTTGGACCCTTCAATTTTCCACATTTTCTTGAATGCGTGCCAGATCTGGATAATACTCCAGTTGAGGCTAACACCGCGCCAGAGATTAGAGCGGAAGACCATTGACTTCTCGGTGTCTTTTTACAAACACACCTGTTAATGCAGTCCGATCAATTTTGCTTTTTTTTCTTTTTTTTGCACGTTTCACCCTGTTGACTCATTATTTTAGCTTGTGGTCTCCACTATGACCCTAGTCGTTTTTCGTGCAATCTTCCTTCCTAGACACTTTCTTCCCATTTGTATGTAGTGAACTGTTGTTCCTTCCTAAGTGGAACACTTTGCATTTTGTCTGATTATTGACTTCATCTGGTTTACTCAGAATCATCTCTCTTTGTCAGATCGTTTTTTGAATTTTGACCTGTCTGCCAAGCAGTTGCAATCCCTCAGTTTGGTATCGTCGCAAATTTAATAGACGCCTCGTACTTTCATATGCCCCGATCTACCGTCGTTGATGAAGGTATTGACAGAGTCGGGTCCCAACAGCCGCTGGACCCCATTGTTTATACCTTCCGCAGGTTGGGAAGCTTATACCACTCTCTGAGTCCGGTTATCCAGGCCAGTATCACCGCCTACTTTATAGTGCCCCATACTATGTATTTTGCCTAGTTTATCGATAAGGATATCATGCCGGGACCGTATCAATGGCCTTACTAAAGTCTAGGTTATACCACATCACCACTTCTTCCCTTCACAATTACTTGTTATCTATCAAAGAAAGCGATCGATTGGTTTGACATTTGATTTGTTCTTTACAAATCCCATGTGGCGTATTTCTTATACCTTCCACTTTTCCAAGTGTTTGCAGATGATTCTTTAATTTACTTGCTCATCTATCTTCCCTTGGCCAGAGATAAACTAAAACTGGTCTGTAGTTTCCTGGGTCGTTTTTTTTTCCTTTTTATAGATGGGCACTATATTTTGCCCTTTTCCGTCTTCTGCGAAATCTCTCCGTCTCACATGACTTTCCAAGATATTAGCTAGGAGGCTCAGATACCCTCCTCTATTAACTCCTTTTGAGTTTTTCTAGATCGCATTTCATCAGGTCTGAGTGACTTGCAGGCATCTACTTTCTAGTTCGATTTTTTAACTTGCTCTTTTTTTTTATCTCTAACCTACCCACTTCCCATAAGGCATTCACTATTGTTATAGACTTTCCTTAGACTTTCTCAGTGAAGATCGAAACAAGAGTTTATTAAGCAATCTCTGCCATTTCCAAGTGTTGCTCGTTGTTTACATGTTTTTTCTCGCCCTCCTCATAACTGTGGCGCAGTTGGTCCAATTCCTCACCTTGGTCCTCTTGGGGGTCACATCCTGGGTTGTGTTTATGTATTGATAAACAGTCTTCTTGTTTCCCTTTATTTCCATAGTGTTAAGACGTACATGTTTGTGGTGTGCTTTGCCTTCTCTAATCTGCGCCTCTTCCGCTGCAATTGGTGCTGTGGGGTCTCTTGGTTGTTTTGTTGGGAGGCCTCCTGTGGCCTATCTTGTGTATCTAATTATCTTGCATCTTTAGCTTTCCATTTTTTATGACTCTCATTTTTATATCTGTAGCTTATAGTCATGCATAGTTATTTTGTGCTTGGGATTTAAGAAAAGACCGTTAAAGCGGGTTGTGTCTTAAGTTTCTCTTCCACATTTTCTATCTTTCCGCTGGCGGTTCGCGGAGTTTACCCAACATATGCTGTGCTTGGGTTGGGGATTTGGTTCATTAGTCCTCTTGTCCGTTTGTGGAAAACTGCCAACTCTCCTCAGTTGTTTTTTCCCCTCAAGTCTTGAGAGGGAAATCTCCACGATGGGGTGACAAACTATTACTTTTATCATTCAAGCTCTTCTGACGAGCTTACTTCAAAAATCCTGCTTTGCTGAAATCTATAGTCTCTTCTATTTTGGCAGATGATAACTCCCTTATTTCTTAGCGGCTTCTAATAGACTCATGGCCTGAAAGGTCTTTATTCGATAATATTACAGAACAAATTTGCAATGTGTTTATCTCCTCATTTTTTACGAGCGCACAGCTTACGGCATGATCTCTCAGGATTTTTCTCACACTATCTCCAGAAAGATGGGGTTCACATCGGAAAGTGTCTTCCGTTTGAATTAGAGAAGATATAATCGGGAAAGTGAAAAGGAGATTCTTTAATACGAGGCTTTCCCCCCCATAGTAGGTAGCGGATTCCATCCAAACGCTTCTTGACTTTATAAATACGTGGGATTAGTCTGCACGCAGTGCCAGGAACCGTTTTATTTGGATAGTCTTGGGTTGTACTCCCTTTTGGCAAAAAAAGCAATGATGGTCTGTTTGGTTTTCCCAAACTGGTGGCTATTCTGGATAGTTGAAGTCCCCATTACAATCGGCACAAATTCTGGGGCTTTGGGTGATTTTGTTGGTTTAAACCAGTCTGTTTTGTACAAAATGCACACTCTTGGAGAGTCTTCATTCCGTTCCTACTGCTGGTGTACGTAGCCACCTCCTCCTGTAGCTCTCCCACCTGCTGCCTGAGAGATTCCACCAGTAGGCACCTTTCACATTGGATGCCCCCCCTAGCCTGGATATCAGTAAGTGGAAATTTCAAGTTACAGTCTTTGCAAAACCACACCAGAATCTGGGTAGAAGCATCCATGCTCTGGTGCTCTGTCTGGCTACAGGCACAGGTGGAGGAGACAGAAGCAGTTCTGCCACAGATGTTGCGGGTCTTCCTAACCATCGTAAGCCTCCCTCTGTCAAACTCCCCTGTCTGCAGCTCCCTGTCTGCTCTGCTCTGCTTTAAAGAGAGAGGTTTTGGATGTAGTTTGGTTTATAGGTTTTCAAGGGACTAATGGGTCACTGATAGGACCGACAAGGGACCCCTGCTCCCTTCGTACTCCCCTTCCAAACACCCTTGCGAAATTCCCTGTTAGTAGCCCCTGTTCGCAAAGCTTCCTGGTCGCTTGTGCGTGGCTTTATAAAGCCCTGGCCTGAGTGAATGCCCCGCCCAATGGTTAAGGCTTACCAGAAGCTTCTAGCTTTCAAACCTTACTTTTTAGCTCAGCTTCCAACTGCCAGCTACAGCACAGTGTCCTTCAAACAACCAAAACAAACAAACAATGAATTGGTGACATCCCATGAAGAATCAAGACAAATTGACATTGAACAAGAGCTTCCCTTCAGATGTTAGTTTTTTCTGCACTACGGTATACGAGGCCTGATCTGTAACTTTAGTGGGCTTTAGATCAGGCCCCCTCAGCCTTGTGGTGCAATAATGCTATACTGGTGCCAATCCATTTTTTCTGAAACCCATTTATGTGGGGATAAAGATGGCTACTTATTTAGAACCTCCCAGTCTTATGGTTCACATTCAGCCTGGCCCTTTTATGGGTATATAGTGCAGGAAAAGTGTGTGTCACCATGTGAGAATCCATGAAGGGTCAGACAGAAATGCAGGACCTTGTATGGTACAAGAGTATAGCGGATGCATTGGCCCTATAGCAATGGGGACACAGTGTCCTAAAAGGAACTAGGATGAGACAGGGCCATGACTACACTCACTCCATTGCACCAATCAACAGTGCAGTAATCCATGAAGCAGGACAGCCATGGTGTGAAGTTTGCACCACTAAGGAGCTTGGGGTTTGTAGAATGCCTACAAATACTTCCAATGGGGTGGTGCAATTCAACATCACTCCTTAGGTCAGGTTGTGTGCAATTTAGACCTTTATTTGACTCCTCAGGAGTTTATAGTCATTGAGATATATACACTGGTTTCCACATTTCTAACTTGGTGACATCAAGATATTATTTCACTTATTAAACTTTTTTTTCATACTTCAAATACTTACATACTGTAACCTACCTACCACCAAGGATGAAGTAAAATTAGTAAAGGATCATATTTACCATGAATGATTTGTTATAAAAATACAGTACTGAAATAATAATATGCAACATCCATCAATTCTTTATGCCCTATGGCAATCTAATAGGAACACTTGTCCCTATCAGTGCCACATTTGTTCTGTGAACATTAAACTAAATATGCAGAAATGGTTACAATAGACAGAATTCCTCAATTATGTATATTCCCAATATTGAGCTAACTCATGATTTTTTTTAAACAAACAAGATTTGAAGGGCAGCTAGAGGGAAGCCTTATTATCAAGTCACTTCAAGTTATAGTGAACAAATCACTCAGACCTGTTACTGGACGCTCAGTTCCTCTAATCATTTTAAGTCCTATTCTGTAACACTGCCTCACACTTAGAGGTAGTCAAAAACTTGCAAAAAATGTGTCCATTATTTCCCTGGAAAATTTTGGAAATCAACATTTTTAAACAAGCTCAACTTACTCCAAGTAGCAAAACCTCTGGAAATCTATTGGAAGATTCCCGTTAATTTGAATGAGCTTTTTAGCAAGACCATAGAAACACAAATTGCCTTGCTGACCTCCATGGAAATACTGACGAGTAAATGCTTTTCAATGTAAGTATTGTACAGTCCCTCCATTTCTCATCTTTTGCAAAGTACCCTGTCGACCTCTGCACTCTTTAGTGAGAGTCTCTGATTTTAATTGCATTTGCTGACTGATACTAGTCTCTAGCTCTGTAATATCATTCCTAAGTATCACCTGCTTTCAGTGAAAGGAAGGTGGATATATTTTTGGTAATGCTGAAGTAATATCAACAGCAAAAACCGCCACATTGCAGGTAACAAATGAAAGGTTTGGAAAAATGTCAACTTTTTATGTATAGTGTTCGCCAAGGCGCCCTGCCCAGTTAAATCTATTTAGCCAATCTCTAGCACTACAACTAGCTTAATCAATATAATATTGGGGAAAAATGCAATATAACCCTCACCATCCCATTAATCCCACTATTCCTACAGGACTAAGAAATACAAAACAAAATTAATTAACACAGAAGTAACACCATAATTAGCTCAAAATCGAGACATTGGGAGTATATTGCCTCTTACCGATGGACCTTCTGGGAATTAATGTTGAGAGAACTCTGATTTATCGACTGCTTGTTATAATTTATATAACAGTATCTCAGTCAGACTATCAGAATATCTACCTTTTATGCTAGGCTGAATTTGGGACAAAATATGCTCTCATCTACTACAATATAAATTCTGGCTATCTTTACTGAAACCACTTAAGTTATTCTGAACTTACATGAGCATAAATTAGTGAACAATATGATCCAAAGCATTCCTTTTTCACAATGAATTTGGGCTCAGCAAGTCAACATTGTGCTATTTTATTTATTTAGATTAAAATAATGAATAAAAGATATCTATCCAAAGTTATAGGCACCCAAACGTGTAATACAATAAAATCCTAATAGCATTAAAATCATTTCAACCACTGTCAGGGACGACAGGTCTTGAAGGCTGGGTCCACAGAGCTCTTAGAAGCTGGTAATTTCCAACCCACCAACCACCCACTGACCTGCTAACTCTTATAACAGAATCTGAACCCTGATAGAGGACTCCAGGCTTCAAATCTGATTGGCAGAAATCTGTGGGTCCTGATTGGTTCACAACTTCTATATAAACCCAGCACAGGAACAGGAAGTTTCCATTCAGTGGGATCTCCCTGCTTTGGACTGCATCCCCAGTGATGCCTGCTCCCAGTAACCTGACCCTGCCTTCCTCCTGGCTTGCTCTTGGCCTATCTTGACCTCTGACTTCCTGATATCTGACCCAGCCTGATGCCAACTCCAGCCACTAAAGGTCAGACTGTCCACACCTTGGTTATGGCAAACATGAACTCAGTTAGACCACTAGTTACAAAAAAACCTCTCCTCTTTGCCCCTTCTGTGTTGTGAGAAGCACACCTTCAACTCGCTCCAAAAGCCTTGTTGAATAGATGTCTTTTGTAGCTTAGAAGGTCACCAAACTAAGAGCTCCACAGCTTGGACAAGAGTTTTATCTGCATAAAGAAAAGGCCAGATTTTAGAGAGATGATACAGAAAGTATCTGCAGCACTTAGACATAGCCTGAATGTGAGGAGCTAGAGAGAGTTTGAAGTCATTGATGAATGATGCCCAGATTACAGGTCCGAGTGACAGGCAGGATGACTAAGCTTGGGATGACCTGTCCATAATTGTGCTAGAAATCATTACTACAATTGTGTGCGATTCATGAGTTTCAGAGAACCGCACTGGTGGGTTTTTCATGGTTTTGTGTTTGAATGGGTTTGTGGCTGCTGAGTTCTCTTGAATTTTTCATGAGTTTATGCACATGTGAGAATTCAAAGTGAAACTTTCTACCTTACATTGGTTTTGTTGCAAAACTAACCAAAGCCTCCTAGAATAGATCTTTCTTTCCACTGATCCTGACTTTTCCCTCACCTTCTAGAAGGTGACCTCTTCCTGGCTATTTGAAACCAGGCCTTTACTTCCTATATATCTCCCCTATCTTCTGGGGAAAATTCATTGGAATTTTAGGCTGTGCTTGGAATCCAACTTTGGGCTTGTAAGGTATAATTTTGCAGTGCAGGGGATGGGGGAGAACATCAGTCAATTCAGTCTTTCTGTCCTCCACTTATACAACCTACTTTCTATCCAAGACACTCGAACTTGCTTGGTCCAAGACACTGAAATAACAAAAAGCAGAATGTAGCAATTTGGTACATTACGTCATTAGGATGTTGTAGTGTGGTTCTTCTCTGAAAAAGTGATTCTGTAAAAATGGCCTTTCTCCTAGATAACAATGGCTGATAAGGTAAGAGTGTAGCTTGATAGGAGAGCATGAGGCTGTGTGGAGAGAGTGGATCATAATACCTAGTGATGGGGATAATAGATTTAGGTTGTTCAGATACATTATTAATAAGCATCCAAACATTTGAACATCTGTGCAAACTTAATATGAAGTCCCAGCTTGAGAGGTTTATCCACAATGGATCTATGTAGATACCCTCTTAAAATGACAAAACAATTACACCATTGTTCTGTATATTTATTAATCTTTGTGAATAATTTAGCTACCAACACTAATTCTAACAAACAGGAGTGAAAAATATTCATCATTTTACTTTCAGAATGTGATGCATGAGAAAATATAAAAGAAGGAAAACTGCTGCTGCAAAAAAATGTGATCAGTATAGATGAAGTAAATAGTATTGATAGGCTATACTTTTTTTTTTAAGACTGTTATCACAACCAGGTAATGTGTATATGGGACCTGATACTACCATATGATAAACGTCCATAATTCCCGCAGGCTTTAGTGGAGTTTTGTGTGTACATCCTATCCTATGGATGTAGAAATTATCTTTTCTGTATTCCATGATACACCTAGTTGTAGAAATACCAAGTAATCCATCTCTTCCTGAGGAAACCATGCTCCAGACCTTAAGCTATCACTGGGAGAAAAATGTTTCTAACCCTCATAGATGAGAAGATAATTTTGAAAATATAAATAGTGTATAAAATAATGCATTGTTGCCTTCCTGCATCTACAAGCATCCTAAAATAGCTCTAGTACTGAGAGATGTGAATTGCCCTATTCATTTCAACTAGGTGTTTTCTCTTAAACCTAATTATTACAATATAAATGTTGATATACATTGATTTTCTTTTATCAGAAATATCCAACTTACCCTACTGTCCGAAAACACGTCCCATATCTTTCTCGGGAAAATTATCTCCTACCAAACACACCAGCTTTAAGCTTCCAGCTTTCTCCATTCTCTCCTATCTTATCCACCCTGGCAACATTTATGTTGCAGATATGTATCATTAGTACTAAAATCTTCATTGGGGTCATAAATATATTAATTTAAATAAAATTTCCATGAATTATTTAGTCCAGGCACCAGAACAATGCAAAATTCAGGGACCTTTCTATAGATTTTAGATTTAGTTTGCTGCCCAGTGCAAACATGAGGAAAAAGAAGTCATTACCACAGCAAGGTCAGTCAAAGTGCAGAATTCAGTAGTGGTCTACTTATTATAGAACCATATGCAGTCCTCAGTTCCCATGAGCTCAGCTCCCATTGCTAGATATGAAAATCATGCCATGGATTAGGCAAAGTATGCTGCCTGGTGTATGCTGTTAAGGAAAGATGCTAACATATTTGATTTGGGGGGAAGGTCTCCAAAAGTTTAGAATATATTTGTTAATGTCCAGGTTATATCCTTTGAACATTACAGGAAGGAACAGGTAATGGAGGAGGAAACAGTAATGTTTTGGAGATTGTCATAAAGACAATGGCCTTAATGGTGCTATACATGGTATAAACACCTACACGATCTGAAAATCTCTAGGGAACTCTTATTAAAAATGTAAGTGACAAGGATCGCTCAAAGAATTTCACATATAGATCTACTTTGTGTGTTCCCTCAGGGAGGAGACATCAATCTACCAGAAAACCATGCACAGTATTTTATTTTCTGTCTGGAAGCATGAAATCATTTGTAATGGATATTGACTATCACCTTTGACTTACAAGTATTTTAAAAAAAGAAGTTTTCCACCAGTCTCTTACTCATAAATTATCCACAAATGTCATCTGCTTTTTGAACTTAAATGGTTACTGGACCTGAAAGAATAAAATGTTTTGATTGTGTTGCCTTGCACAGCATACAGTTATATTACATTACTTTTTGTTATATCACATCACATGCTCTGTCACTAAGGCTCTCAGTGTAAAGCAGCATCCCTTAATTGACTTTTTTGTTGTTTTAAAAAACTGTTTCAGTTGTGGGTAGCTGATCTTGATTTGTGAGGCATACATTCAGCTCAAATGCATTGTCCTTAAGCAGAATGGTCCTAGTGTATAAAAGCATTAGTATTCCCAGCTAACCTACCAATACGGTGCTGCTGATCATTAGCCTCCCATGTGTGGACATTAGTGTGACAGCGTAGCTCAGTTTACAACTTTGGAAAAAGAAGTACAGCAAAGCAACCTGATCCACATAACTCTTTGCACTGTTTTGATTCTATAGGCTTTTCCATGTTTTACCTCAAAGGCATTGTAAACCCCTAGTGCCTCAAGTAGAATACAAAAAGTAATGAAATTTTGGAGGGCCATTTAAATGCCTGTGGTATAATTAGCTTTGTATTTTTCAGCTGAGGAGCATTGTGTCATAAGGTTAACTTGGTGTTGTGCTGAAAGATTAAAAGATTCCACGAGACAGATTTTGCAGTTCTAAGGAAATAAGATACATTTGGAAATAGCATGCAAAGAGTATGTCACCATTTGGATTAACAGATAATCTGTAATTTGATATTTAGGGGTCATTACAGCTTGAGATACTTACTTCCAGAATAGTGTTAAAGATGTTTTGCCTTATCCCAAAGGAAAAACACTTAAACATGACTTGCTGAAAATGACCTTTACCTACGTATTGTGACATTTAGACTATAATATTATGATAAAACAGACTCCAGTTTCAGATTTATTACTCAATCCTGACCTTTGGTTATATTTGAATATTGCCTTCAACAGAGCTAAATAATAGTGTCCCTGTGAGAGGAAGGAGCTGGCAGCTACAAGATGTCAATTTCCAGCTCAATTTTCCTTTCACCTAGGAGTACAGCATGTCACAATGACTTTATTGATCTAACAACCACTACATTTCAGTAGTATAACTCTGTTTTTTGCCATTCCATACTGTTTAGTCCACTGCAAAAGAAATGAAAGCAAACGTGATCATAGAGAGCTGGTTGAAATTCAGAATTTCTATTCCGTGGGAAATTCTAACTTTATGAAATTTCAGTTCCACATGGCCAAGGTGATTTGTTTCAAATTTACATTTTTATTTTTATATAATATTATAAATTGTGTTATAGTAATACTTATCAAACAGCTCCAACTACAGGATAATGTTGGATGAATTCATTTCCTTCTCACCTTACCCAAACACACATTTCTGTGAGTCTGTGTAAGAATTTCTCTCCCGTGATGATACCACATTTTATTTGTCAGACAGTAACTGAAATCAAGGGGAGTTTTAACCCAGTAAGGACCGAGAGCCCATCCTGCAAAGAGTTACGTACGTTTAACTTTGTGCATTGTGAATAGTCCCATCCATTCAATCAAGGTCTAAGTAAGGATAGCAAGATATGGCTCATTATTATTTATCCAGGGCCCCAATTCATCAAGGTACTTAAGCATGTGCCTATCTTTAAACATGTGAGTAGTCCTATTGAGGTACCCTGCTGAATTAGGGCCGCAGTGCATTATGAACCAGGAGTAATGTTGCTTCTTTATACTTGTTTTCCCTTCTGAATGTTTGAATAATATGAGATAAGAACAACAAAAACAAATCATGCCAAGGCCACCTAATTTCCTTCTTTGATAGAGTTACAGGTCTAGTGGATAGGGAGAAAGCTGTAGACATGCTGTATCAGAGGCAACATGTGAGGGGACACACAGGGTCACAACTCCCACCCCCAGATTTCTGCAAATGCTGAGCTGCCCTTGCTGGGGTCAGAGCAAACTGACCCTGCGGCCCCATGAAGAGCCATGGCCAGACATTGTGTGACATGCTGCGTGAGTCCAATGTGCCCAGTGCTGCTCCCTCTCCAGCTCCCAGCCTTCACCACACAGCTCAGTGGCCCACTCCTGGTCTCATTCAACTTGGCCTGCCAGGGGAGTCGGGGGGTCTGTCTTTTCCCTCAGCATGTTTCCAGCTCTCTTGGCCTCTCTCCCTGGCAGCTGAACCTGGGGAAAACGTTGGAAGCAGGTTCCCTGTGCTCATCCTGAGTTATGGGCATTGCCTAAGCTCCTCCCCCACTGAGTTGTCCGCGAGGGTGCAGGAGCTCCAGGAAGAAACTTCGTTACTGTGAGTTCCTCACCCAGGCCAGAGTTGGCCTGTCAGCGCATGCTCCCCACTCTTGTGGCCCCAGCCTCCCAGGAGACAGCAGGATTGGCAGGCTTGGCCCAGGAAGGTGGGCTAGAAGGTTCCTGCATCCAAAGGCAACACATGGGGCAGTCATGTTCCCCACCCCCCCACTATGAGCCCCTCTGTGATGTATCTTGATTTTAGTAAACATTTTGACATAGTCCCACATGACAGTCTCATAAATAAATAAGGGAAATGGGGTCTAGATGAATTTAGAATAAGGAGGGTTCATAAGTGGTTGAAAGATCATACTCAAAGTGTATCAATGGTTTGCTGTAAAACTGGGATGATGTATCTAGTGAAGTCCTGCAAGGGTCTGTCCTTTGTCCAGTACTAGTTAATATTTTCATTAACGATTTGGACAGTGAAGTGGAGAGTATGCTTACAAAATTTGCAGATGACACCAAGCTGAGAGGATTTGCAAGTACTTTGGAGGACAGGATTAGAAATTAAAATTACCTTGACAAATAGGAAAATTGGTCTGAAAGCAACAAGATGAAATTCAATAAAGATGAGTGCAAAGTTCTTCACTTAGGCAGGAAAAATGAAATGCACAAATACAAAATAGGGACTAACTGGATAGGCAGTAGTACTGCTGATAAGGACCTAGGGATTCTAGTGGATCACAAATTTAATAAATCAACAATGTGATGTAGTTGTTAAAAAGGCTAACATCATTCTGGATGTATTAGGAGGAGTGTCAGATGTAATACATAGGAAGTAATTGTATCACTCTGCTTGGCACTGATGAGGCCTCAGCTGGAGTACTGTGTCCAATTCTGGGCACAATGCTTTGGGAAAGATATGAACAAATTGAAGTGGGTCCTGAGAAGAGCAATGATAAAAGGTTAGGAAACCTGATCTAAGAAGAAAGATAAAAAAAAAATTTGGCATGTTCAGTCTTAAGAAAAGAAGTTTGAGGGAGGACTGATAGCCTTCAAATATTTTAAGGGCTGTTACAAAGAGGACTATGAATAATTGTTCTATATGGCCACTGAAGGTAGAACAATAAGTAATCGATTTAATCTGTAGCAAGAGATATTTAGGGTAGATATCGGGAAAAACTTTGTAACAGCAAGGATTAAGCTCTGGAATAGGCTTCCAAGGGAGATTGTGGAATCTCCATCATTGGAGGCTTTTAAGAACAGGTTAGGCAAACACCTGTCAGAGATGGTCTAGGTATACTTGGATCTGCCTCAGCACAGGGGACTGGACTAGCTGATCTCTTGAATCCCTTCCAGTCCTACTTTTCTACAGTTCTGTGAAGATCAAGCTGTATGTGTTATCTCTTCTCAAGTTCTTGTTCCCTGCTGGTATCTTCTTATCACTTTTCATATTTACTTAAAGAAAGAGTATAGTTCATAAGAGGTCACTTATGTATATTTCTAGTTGTATATTTTCTAACTGCTTTAGCAAAGTATTTTCTGGGAAACCTAATGAATTTTTATCCACTTTCTCAATGATATTTTAGCAGTAGACAGAAGAAAAGAATCTAACACAGAGTAAATTTATGTCAGGATGCCTCGGGAGTTAAATGTTTAATTTTTCACAGGGTTAATACATCTGCACTTTTACCAATTTTTATCATTTTTCTAACTCTACTCATCTTGAGGGGTGCCTTTCTCCATGGTTCATCCAGTTAAAATCAAAGGGGCAACTCCTAAAGTAAGATATTGCTCACTGTGACTAAGATGGCAGAATCTGACCCTTAATAGGGCTCATTCATATTGACTTATTATCACTTTTAAAATATGTATTTTAAATGTCCACAAGATTCCTATCTATGAAAGCAGCAAAGAGTTCTGTGGCACCTTATAGACTAACAGATGTATTGTAGCATGAGCTTTCGTGTGTGAATACCCACTTCGTTGGATGCATATACTGGAAATTTCCAGAGGCAGGTATATATATGCAGGCAAGAATCAGGCTGGAGATAACGAGGTTAGTTCAATCAGGGAGGATAAGACCCTCTACTAGCAGTTGAGGTGTGAACACTGAGGGAGGAGAAACTGCTTTTGTAGTTGGCTAGCCATTCACAGTCTTTGTTTAATCCTGAGCTGATGGCGTCAAATTTGTAGATGAACTGAAACTCAGCGGTTTCTCTTTGAAGTCTGGTCCTGAAGTTTTTTTGCTGCAGGATGGCCACCTTTAAATCTGCTATAGTGTGTCCAGGGAGATTGAAGTATTCTCCTGCAGGTTTTTGTATATTGCCATTGCTAATATCAGATTTGTGTCCATTTATCCTTTTACGTAGGAACTGTCCAGTTCGGCTGATGTACGTAGCAGAGGGGCATTGCTGGCATATGATGGCGTATATTACATTGGTGGTCGTGCAAGTGAATGAACCAGTGATGGTGTGGCTGATCTGATTGGGTATTGTGGTGATGTCACTGGTGTGGATATGTGGGCAGAGCTGGCATCGAGGTTTGTTGCATGGATTGGTTCCTGAGTTAGAGTTACTATGGTACAGTGTGTAGTTACTGGTGAGAATATGCTTCAGGTTGGCGAGTTGTCTGTGGGCAAGGACTGGCCTGACACCCAAAGCCTGTGAAAGTGAGGGATCATTGTCCAGGATGGATTGTAGATCACTGACGATGCATTGGAGAGGTTTTAGCTGGGGACTATATGTGATGGCCAGTGGCGTTCTGTTAGTTTCTTTCTTGGGCTTATCTTGCAGTAGGAGGCTTCTGGGTACACGTCTGGCTCTGTTGATCTGTTTCCTTATTTTGTCATGTGGGTATCATAGTTTTGAGAATGCTTGGTGAAGATTTTGTAGGTGTTGGTCTCTATCTGAGGGGTTGGAGCAAATGCGATTGTACCTCAGTGCTTGGCTGTAGACAATGGATTGTGTGGTGTGTCCGGGATGGAAGCTGGAGGCATGAAGGTAGGCATAGCGGTCGGCAAAACACCTCAACTGCTAGAATAGGGCCTCATCCTCCCTGATTGAACTAACCTCATTATCTCTAGCCTGATTCTTGCTTGCATATTTTGTACCTGCCTCTGGAAATTTCCACTACATGCATCCAATGAAGTGGGTATTTGCCCACGAAAGCTCATGCTCCAATACGCCTGTTAGTCTATAAGGTGTCACAGGACTCTTTGCTGCTTTAACAGATCCAGACTAACATGACTAGCCCTCTGATACTTGCTACCTATGAAAATTATTCTGATCTTCATAGTTGCTACAGTTGAGGTCATGTTTACGTACCATAAGTAGCATCTTACATTTCTAAGCATCATCTTTATATCCCTTTAGTAATCACAGAAATATCATTAAGATGTCTCTTCAGTCTTTTTTTCTTTGAGCAGCAGATCAATTTCTTTTAACAAGTACAGGATTTCATTAGTTTTCTTAGCGGGAACAAGGTTGCCAATAAAAACTTCATGTTAACGCAGGGATGCTTTCTGGAAGCAAATTCAATGTGCAATGCTATGAAAGTAGCAATAAGTCAGCAAAAAGATTGTAGAAAAGGATCCCATCAACTATTGCTTATTTCGTTCTATTGATTGATCTGAGGAAGCCAGTATAGCAGAAACAGTCTGTTACTCCAAGAGACCTAAACTTCATCTCACTAAAAATCAATTGTCATTTTCAGCAGGCTGTGCTTCTTATTTTACAGAGCAAATACTCATTCATACTTGGACAGGAAGAAATAAAAATGTGACTTCTATCTAGAAATTACTGCTTAGCTTATTGCTTTTTTATGGGCATTTTTTTCCTTGACAGAGAACATAGTTTAATTGCTCAATAAACTTTTAAGGATTTAAGACAAAAAAAAAAGTGCAATAAAATTAAATGAGATTTAAAAGAATATGCTAAACAATGTGTCAGTTCATTATACCATTCTTGTTTTTCTTGGAATTGAGAATAAAAGGGTCAGATTCATTAAAGCTATGCTCTCTCCAAATAAAGTTGATACAGCATTTTGTTAAAAGTTTATGGGCTATTGAAATTCAGCAAAAACTGAACCAGAAAAATCAAAATTTTGTAGAACTGATTACTGTCAGGGATATAGCCCTTCCGTACATATAGTTAGGAGTGTTTCTAACAATGTAGGATTCAGGCCTGTATTTTCATCTGAGATAGTTAGGAACCTAAGGGTATGTCTACAGTACGAAATTAATTCAAAATTATTCTATTCCCCACTAAAGCATGTGAATTCGGCGGAGTGCCTCCACAGTACCGAAGCTGGTATGGTATGGCTATGGTACTAAGAATCCACCTTGCATGTCCTCTTGTCTTTCTATCTACTCTTTTATCTAACCATTTCCCACCTTTTTTCAGCTACCATGAACCAAGCAGCACAGCTTCTGCCACAAACTCCGCTCTCCCACTCTTGCAGTGCTAGCTAATTTCGCTATATTGTCTGTCCTGGGCTCCCGTGGAAGCTGCAGAAGGCAACAATTCCCCGCCATTTTTCGGCCATCATGAACTGAGCTGCAAAGCTTCTGCCGCAAATTCTGCTCTCCCATTCTTGCAGCTCTAGCAAGCTTCCCACCTCCATGAAAGATACAGAAGACAACCATTTACTGCCTTTTATTGGCCATCTTGAACAGAACAGCTTTCCTACATTTTGTTTCCCTTTTCCAGGATTACCCATGCATGCGCCATAGCGTGGCAAGCATGGAGACCGCTCAGATCTCCGCTGCAGTTTTGACCATTGTAAATACCTCATGAATTATCCAGAAGTATGTGCAGTACCTGCAAAACTGGGCGAGGAAGCAATAACAGCATGATTACTATACTGATGAAGACATGGACAAAGATGTTCCTAGAAGCACGGCATGTGGCGATTGGGAGATCATGGTGGCGTTGGGCCAGGTTCATGCCATGGAACGCCGATTTTGGGCCCAGGAAACAAGCAAAGATTGGTGGGACCACATAGTGTTGCAGGTCTGGGATGATTCCCAGTGGCTGCGAAACTTTCGTATGCATAGGGCCACTTTCATGGAACTTTGTGACTTGCTGTCCCCTGCCCTGAAGTGCAAAGACACCATAATGAGAGCAGCCTTCTCAGTTGAGAAGCGAGTGGCCATAGCACTGTGGAAGCTCGCAACGTCCAACAGCTACCAGTCAGTTGGGAATCAGTTTGAAGTGGCCAAATCTACTGTCGGGGTTGCTATGCTGCAAGTAGCCAACACAATCATTGACCAGCTGCTATCAAGGGTAGTGACTTTGAGAAATGTGCAGACCATTGTGGACGGCTTTAATGCACTGGGATTCCCTAACTGCGGCGGGGCAATAGACGGAACGCATATTCCTATCTTGGCCCCGGCACACTGGGCAGCCAGTATGTAAACCACAAGGGTGGTGGATCACAAGGGACGTTTCGCTGACATCAATGTTGGATGGCCGGGAAAGGTGCATGACACTTGCATCTTCAAGAACTCTGGTCTATTTGAACAGCTGCAGGAAGGGACTTACTTCCCAGACCAGAAAATTACTGTTGGAGATGTTGAAATGCCCACAGTTATTCTTGGAGACCAAGCCTATCCCTTAATGCCATGACTCATGAAGCCATACACAGGCAACCTGGACATTAGTAAAGAGCAGTTCAACTATAGGCTGAGCAAGTGCAGAAGGGTGATAGAATGTGCTTTTGGACATTTGAAAGTGCGCTGGTGCAGTTTACTGACTCGGTTAGATGTTAGCACAACAGCACAACCAGTATTCCAATTGTAATTGCTGCTTGTTGTGTGCGCCACAATATCTGTGAGAGTAAGGGGGAGATGTTTATGGTTGGGTGGGAGGTTAAGGCAACTTGCCTGGTGGCCAATTTTGCACAGCCAGACAACAGGGCAATTAGAAGAGCACAACAGGGTACACTGTGCATCAGAGAAGCTTTGAAAGCCAGTTTCATGACTGGCCAGGGTACGGCAGTGTGACAGTTGTGTTTGTTTCTCTTGAAGTTACCTGCCCCCTATCGATATGAAAGGAAATAAATTGGCAATTGTTTAAAAACCCTTCTTTATTATTTGTTGCACAACACATTGAGAGAAATCAGAAGGTAGACTGGGGTGGGTGGGTATTTGGGCTAGGGTGGTGGAGGAGGAGGGAAGGACAAGTCCAGAAACCAAATCAAAAGTTCCCATATGCCAACTTTCTGCTGCTTGGGTGATCCTCTGGGGTTGAGTGTGTGGGTCCCCGTAGCCTCCCCGCTCGTGTTCTTGGACATCTGGGTGAGAAGGCTATGGAACTTGGGGAGGAGGAAGGGCGGTTATACAGGGGCTGCAGCGGCAGTCTGTGGTCTTACTGCCTTTCCTGCGTTAGATCCACTATACAGCGCAGCACATCAGTTTGCTCTCCCATGAGCTTAACCACAGCATCCTGCCTGCTCTCATTGCGTGCATCCCTCCTTTCTTCATGTTTCTGTAATGTTTTACGGGACTCCACAATTGTTTGCCTCCACACATTCAGCTGGGCCCTATCAGTGTGGGAGGACTGCATGAGCTCGACTAACATGTCATCCCAAGTTCGTTTTTTCTGCCTTCTAATCTGGACCGGACATATCTGGGACATGGGAGAGATATCTCACAGAGGTGTCCTGCTGGAGATTTCTTCCCCTAGAACCATTGATGTAAAACTAAATTAAACATGGCAATTTTTATCATTTTATATAATGGGTTTTGAAGCCAAGGGGAAATGAAACATGATAAAGAATAGAGCAGATGGCAAAAATAGGGGAAAGATTAAGAAAAATTTCATAAAACTTTGTTTTTATTTTTGTCTTGTTTCATTTGCAGTGAAATATTCCAACCAGCACTACTAAAGACTCTCAAGTAGAAATACTTTCGTCTAATAATGAACAAGGAAATATATTAGAATGAGAAAAAATTGTATTCCTAAATCTTCTCTGCCTGCAGAACTTTGTGCTCAGAACCCACCCTCTCCCCCTCCATTTTGGCTTCCTGCAGCAATATAAAGAGGCAATACACATCTATATAAAAGTCTGAACTGGGTCACTGAATCTCACTCCAAATCATCCCCTTAACTCTGAGGAATTTTCAGTCAGGCTTCAGCTGTAGATAAAAGTTTTCTGACCTTGATCTTCCATTTTATCATGGGCTGACTCAGAATACCTCAGAGTTTTGTGACTCAGGTGCATGTCTAATGGTAGCCAAGCATAGAATACACATATAAAACTGAAAAGGAAAATTGTTGAGCTTAGCACAGTTCTATTCATTTATCAATTATTAGATTGTTGAGCCTAGTTTGTAGTGACTGATTTTATCAGATAGCTATTCAGCTAGTTGTGATCATTGTCCACTGTCTAGACAGGTGTCACATCACAAAGAAAATGCCATTTTACTAAATTGCTGAACACAGTTTGTGACAGATTTTGGGTCACTCATCACTTTAGGCTAAATTGCCAAGTGTCTGTGAATGTGATTCTGGATTTTGACGGTATTGTTGACACCCATGACTTTCTGGAAATTTTTGTGTCTGGAAATGCCCTCTGAATGTTTTTGATAATAAAAATACATTTGTGAAGCAACTGACAAAAAGGTATATTTTGCAGAGATAGGCTAGGTAGAGAAAAGATAGATATGAAAAACAGTGGGCTCTGATGTATTTTACTGTCCCTCCCCACAAAAAAGAGTATTATTTATAATAATTTTCTGTTATACGTACTTACTTACCGGGGTGGCTCTAGACATTTTGCAGCCCCAAGCATGGAAGGTCCGCTGGTCCCGTGGCTTTGGCAGATCTCCCACAGGCATACCTGCAGGAGGTCTGCCGAAGCCGCAGGACCAGAGGACCCTCCGCAGGCAAGTCACCGAAGGCACCCTGCCTGACGCCCTAATGGCGACTGGCAGAGTGCAACCCGTGGCTTGCCGCCCCAGCCACACGCTTGGAGCGCTGGTGCCTGGAGCCACCCCTGTTACTTACAATGAAAAATGTAGCCGAGAAGTAGAGACAGAAGCTACATGTACCAAGTAATAGTCAGTTGCGTTACAGGTGTTCATGATTGCTGTTCAGCTGAAAGCCATTTTCACACATTTTGTTAAGAGGAAGAAGAGATTATTGAATTTAATTCAATACTGCAGCCACCCAAGCACAGAAATCCTGTTGCCTTGAATGGAAGCTTTCAATATAGACTGGTGATGGCAATGGGAATAAGATACAAAGGGCCTCATCTTGGACAGGGCCTCAGTGTGGTCTCCCTTTTTGAAAATGCTGCCTAGTATATGCAGAGAAGTTCATGTTATCCCAATGTCTAACTATCTAATTTTGTCATATGTAACCATTTGAATGACTAACTGGCATCAGTTGCAAGGGAAAAAAGGAGTGGATGGATTTTAAAAATCTAATTCAAAGAGCTAAATTCTTTTTTCACTTACATTACTTCTTCAGTACAGTACATTGAGACAAAGTTACATTTTCACTTGTAGTCAATGATTGCAAAAATATCTAGAGTTGTAGTTGCTCTGATATTAGGGTACCTCTGCTAGCTGGGTAGTGGGCCACTATAGTGGACAGCGTTACATGTGTACATTTACTTAGGATATAGGATACTGCATGAACTGTGAGTGTATTTGGATATTAATTTCTCTTAACAGCTGTATGATTTTTAAGAACTTACTAGTATATATAGTAATTACCTTAATTTAATGTTAACAAAATATTTTATATGTTAATATTATCCATGATAACAGACATAATAATCATCCTCTCCTTTTTTTGTTCCGTATCATCCCCATCTCATAATCCAGAATTTCTGCAAAGAGATCCAATTGGTATTAGGACAAACTGATCAACGTACTTTTCCCTCCAGTTCTGAACCTTGCTTTTTGGAAATCAAATCAAGAAAGCAATTAAGGAAACCATAGATGAAGTGTTTCAGTTTTTACTTGCATTACAAACCATATATATCACAAACGACTGAGTATTTGACACATTCCCATGCTATGACAATTGGTTCCGTTCCATTAAAGGCCACCTACTGATTGAATATTATACCTATCAAACTACTCAGTGAGCAGAAATGTTTGAGGATAAATGGATATCAGTGCTACACATTTTTCAGAAAAAAAATAAGATTGACTATCTCTTCCTTATTCAGTGCTGGACTCTGACATATTGAGAGTCCATAAAAAAGTGTTATACTGATGTTGTGCACTGTAAATTGTACTTCACTGTTCTGTTCTGTGCAACCTGGTTTTAAAAAAATTCTTTGCACTATCTCAGACCCACCAAGATGGTGCAGTACAGATGCACAAAGACAGGTCCTCAGCTATGCTAAACTTACCTGGTACAAGAGAGGAGAATAGGGATGAAAGGGGGATCTACATCATTTTTTGGTTCCAGGGCAACTAGGGGATGAAATAGTCCCCAGCTTAATTTACAGTAGGCTTAGGCCTTAGTTAGGATGAATGCAGCTGTCTCACAAAGACCGTTGCAGGCATCAAGGATATATGTGCTCATCCCTGTACACTGAATATCTCCTTCTCACCCTTTCCTGCCTCCAACATGATCCCTACGTGATGATCCTTGGCTGCACCTTTTGGACAGCTTTCCTGCTTGGTGCTGCTATAAAAGGAGCTGGGGTCAAGTCTGTCCCAGTTACAAAGAAAGCTGTTGTGCAGCCTCTATTATAGGGGATTGAGACCAGCAGTAACATTGAAAGCAAAAATAGATGAGAATAAACTGTTCCCCAGCTAATACTTCCTAACACTTCAGTTTAGCCATTTTCTTTTGGCAGCACGTATTCAGCCTCAAGCACTTTTAATGTTTTCTAAATATTTGTAACATGATGTATTGTGCCTAGGGCCCTACCAAATTCATGACCATTCAAAATGCATCATGGATCATGTAATCTGGTGTGTGCCTCCCTGGAGATTTCTGGAGATTTCACGGGGAAGACCAGCATTTCTCAAATTGGGGGTCTTGACCCAAACGGGAGTTGTAGGGGGTCACAAGGCTATTTTAGGGAGGGTCTTTATATTGCCATGCTTACTTTTATGCTGCCTTCAGAGCTGGTTGGTCGAAGAGTGGCTGCTGTTGGCCAGGCGCCCAGCTCTGAAGGCAGCACTGTGCCAGCAGCACTGCAGAACTAAGGGTGGCAAGGCCATACCATGCCAACCTTACTTCTGCGTTACTGCCTTCAGACCTGGGTGGCCAGACAGGGGTGGCTGCTGACTGAGGGCCCAGCTCCACAGACAACAGTGCAGAAGTAAAGGTGTAAATACCAAACCATGCTTTCCTTACTTCTGCACTGCTGCTAGCATTGGCTCTGGCCAGCAGCTGCCGTTGCCCAGGTCTGCAGGCAGCGCCACTACCAGCAGCAGCACAGAAGTTACAGTACCCCCTACAATAACCTTGCAAACCCTCCCCCCCCATTCCTTTTTGGGTCAGGACCCCTGCAATTACAACACAGTGACATTTCAGATTTAAATAGCTGAAATCTTGAATTTTTTTACATCTTATGACTGTGAAATTGACCAAAATGGACTGTGAATTTAATAGGACCCTATTTATGCCATATTCCAGAGGTCCCCAAACTCTGGTATGAACCCCCCTTTGGAGTCACAGAGAGACATTTGGGGGATGTGTCAGGGCTCAGGCCAGCCCTCACAGAAACAGAGTGGGAGTGCAACCCAGCCCTGCCCCACCCCCAGCTCTGCTCCAGACACGGACCCAGGTCCCAGCCCCACCCCCACCCCCACCCCCAGGTGTGGCCCTAGCCTCAGCCTCCTTATCCCCACCTCAGGAGCCGCAGCCCTGCTCCTGGCCCCAGCTTCCAGGGTCAGGGATGCGAACAGGGCTAAGGGTAGGTGCAACACTGAAAAGTTTGGAGACAACTGACATATTCTCTTATCCTTTAGGAAACTGTCTAATTCTCAGGTAGCTACTGTTTGGGAACTCACTAACTTTGTATGGTTAAGAGCTCTGGATGTAGGATGGAGCACTGAGCAGTAAAGAGGAAGAGATTCTTACAGGTAGGAGGTGGGATAGGTCAAGACTTGTTTGTAGAACAAATCCCTTATTCTACTAAGAATCCACCTTTACTGTTCCCCTGACCTAAGCTCCCTATGTGACCAACCAGTTCCTGACCCCAGTCTCAAGAAAGAAATTAGCCAAATGGGAAAGAGATCACATTATGACTGTTGGTTGCTGGGAGTTGAGAGGAAAAGCTATGTAGGGAGTTAGGGCAAGATGCTGACAGGCAACAGGCAGTAAGTAGTCGGTCCTTGTTAGAGGTGGGCATTCTAATGCTTTGCAGGAGGTGTTTGATGCACCAGGAGGTCTTTGAAGCACTGTTCTGAAGAGAGAGCCTGGTCACTGAGGGAAGCAGGTAAGGTACTAAAAACAAGTTGTTGTCCTTGTCCTTATCCTTCATGACCAAAGATGACACTGATGACAGTTTTATGTCTTGTGAGTACAGTTGTACGTAAAAAGACCAATGCACAAGTTGCAGTCCTTGTTGCATGAAGTGCATAGATAGCTTGATGCCAAGGAAGGGATTACAATCTGTGCCTGCTGCTGTTTATGGCTCAGCCTCTGTGCCTCAAGATCTATATCAGGGTACGCAACCTATGGCATGCATACCAAAGGCGGCACACGAGCTGATTTTCAGTGTGTCATAACTATAAAGGAAAGGGAACAGCCCTCCTGTGTACAATACTATAAAATCCCTCCTGGCCAGAGACACCAAAATCCTTTTACCTGTAAAGGTTTAAGAAGCTCAGGAAACCTGGCTGACACCTGACCCAAAGGACCAATAAGGGGACAAGATACTTTCAAATCTTGGTGGGGGGAAGTCTGTTGTGTGTGCTGTTTGTTTTGGGGGTTGTTTGCTCTTGGGACTAAGAGGGACCAGACATCAATCCAGGCTCTCCAAATCTTTCTGAACCAGTCTCTCATGTTCTAAACTTGTAAGTAACAGCCAGGCAAGGTGTGTTAGTCTTATTTTTGTTTTCTCAACTTGTAAATGTTCTTTTTTGCTAAGAGGATTTTACCTCTGTTTGCTGTATCTTTGAACCTAGGGCTAGAGGGAGTTCCTCTGGGCTATATTATTACCCTGTAAAGTATTTTCCATCCTGATTTTACAGAGATGATTTTTACCTTTCTTTCTTTAATTAAAAGCTTTCTTTTTAAGAACCTGATTGATTTTTCCTTGTTTAGCTCCAAGGGGGATTGCCATCTGGACTCCCCATAGTAATTGGGGAAAGAGAGGGATGGGTAATTCTTCTGTATGTGTTAAGATCCAAAGAGTTGGATCAGTGTGTTTCACCAGGACTTGAATTGAAAATAAAAGTCTCTTCAAGGCTACCCCAGGAGGGGAAAGGTTTGGGGGAGAGAAAGCAGGGGGGTTGTTCTAGACACTCATGAAATCTGGCATGGTGGCAGTGGAAACCAGATCTAAGCTTAGTTAAGCTTTTAGAAGTCTTTTGCAGGGGTCCCACATCTGTAGCCCTTAAGTCAGAGTGGGGGAGGAACCTGTTGACACCTAGTATCCAGCAGGGTGTAGCCGTGTTGGTCTGAATCTGTAAAAGCAGAGCGAGAATCCTTACTCGCTTTAACAGACTTTTGATTCATGAAGCTGCTTTCCGTGGGTGGATTCCCACTTCGTCAGATGAAAGATTCTCTATGCTGCTGTTTATACCTGACACAGTGGCACTCCACACTGCCTTGGAGGCTCTCCATTTTTAATTTAATTTACATGAATAAGCTTTTTTAAACATTTTAGAAAACCTTATTTACTTTACATACAACAATAGTTTAGTTATATATTATAGACTTATAGAAAGAGACCTTCTAAAAACTTTAAAATGTATTACTGGCACTCGAAACCTTAAATTAGAGTGAATAAATGAAGACTCGGCACACCACTTCTGAAAGGTTGCTGACTTCTGATCTATATGCTGGTTAGTCTTGAACTGGACAACCTCACAGTGGGCTACTGCTTGCCAATATTATTTGTCTGTTGCTGAGGACTCCCAGCTGTCGTCATCATTTCATAGTTACACTTTAGTTTGTCTTTGAAGAGTTTCTTCTGGCTGCCTCCTACACAGTTGCCCCCTTTGTTTGCCATCCAGGAACTGGTTTGACATTCTGGTGTTGCCCGTCCTCCATACATGACCAGCCCAGCGCACCTGTGATGCGATGAGCCTGACTTCAATCCCTGTGGAGTGACTACATTCCCGAATCTTATTATTTAACTTTATCCTGCCATTTGCTGCGGAGTATGGTATGAGATGTCATAAATGGAACTTACCAAGACGCTTAATGTGATGCTTGTAGCAGGTTCAGATCTCAGATTCATACAACAAGTCAGCAGCACCGCTGCTTTATCAGCTTTTAGCTTGGTTCGAAGCTTAATGCCATGTTGCTGCCAGATTCTGCCTGATTGCCTGCCATATAATGAACTGGCTTTGTTGATACCACTCGTTATCTCCTTGTCTATAGTAACATCATTCAATATACTACCAAAATAGCAGAAGTCTGTAACAGCATTCAGCTGTTTGTTGCTGATGGTGACTTTTGGTTTTGTGTAGAGTTTCCCTGGACAGGTTGATACATGACCTCTATCATTTTCAGATTGATTTTCAGACTGAACCTTTCTGCAGACTCTGCAAATCTGTCCATAATTAGTTGTCTATCTTCTAGAGTATGTGCCTGGAGAGCACAGTCATTGGCTTATTGAAGCTCATGAACAACTGCCTCAAAGATTTTTGTGAAAGATTGCAACCTGTTCAGATTAAATAATTTTCCAGATGATCAAAAATGTATCCTGAGACTGGCATTCAGGTCTTTTGTAGCATCACTGAGCACTGGATTTCATGACACAGATTCCTGCATGTTAAAGTCGTACCTACAAAGACATGGGATACGCAAATTTGATAATGCATCTCCTGTTTTTAGTGAGTAGCTGTTGAATTTCTGGATCATTCTCATCAAGCCAGTCTTGATAATGTCATTTTGCTATACTCAGAGTGGCAAGAGCAGCTCAGTACATTATGTCGACCTCACTGTTTACATTAACACTAGTTGCCAAGCAAGCGAGGTCACACAAAGCTGGTGTAATGGTATTACAGAGCTGCCATCATGTAACTTCATCTTGTAATCATTTTACATTGAGCTGTATCATTGGATTTGGATGATGACTTGTGATGCACTGGTTGAATTACTAATAACAGTTTGCAGTGGCTCGTGTGATGATCTGTCCAGTAGACTGCACTGTGCATGGCTGCAGTGATTTCTGTAGATCTAGCTGACAGATGAAGATGTAGTTGCTAAAATGCCATTGTTTAGAACTTGGTGGCATCCGTAATGTTTTCTTTTTGTCTGATAGGTGGAAAAAGGTATTCATTGTTGCTTATTGCTGCTAGACACTCTAGTAACAGAGTTCCAATTGCTATTCTCTTACACAGTCCTATGCTGTTTGATGTCAGGCTGCCAGATTAATGCAGGGGCTGAAAGTAATCTGGTAAAGTCCCCCAGGATAATCAGTTTATCTGATGCTGTAGGACTGAGTGCTGATTCTGTGTTGAAGCTACAATGAACTTGTAAACACAAGGAATCTCCCTTGGGAGGGGGTTGACAGACTGGTCCTGCCAGAATCCATGTTAGGTCTGGCATTAGCTCTGCTATGCTTATTAGCAAGCATCTAGGTTCTTTTATTGTTTTCAGTATGTTTTCTCTGGAATACTTTTTATCTTAAGAATAAAGTAGGCTTGCCTAGGAAGTGCTGTGTGGTACCTTATAACTAGAGCAATTACTCCTGTTAACCATCTCGGAAGAGAAAACAAGCAGATATCCTTGGGTAACCTGTCTGTGCCAGGAATAACACAATGTAGTCAAGGATTTGTGTAGCCTAGAAATACCTCCAATCAGAAGGAAGACAAATGTGGGTTTCCATCCAGAAAGGCAACAGCTAGGGAACTGGAAATCTGAGAGCGGGTGTCCTTTCTGGACCACGGAGAGAAAATACAGGTACAGTTGCTCTGAACTGTGACAGTAAGTAAGGCTTTTTTAGCAAGGGCACAGGGGATGTGTTGTAAAGGGAATACTGCACAATTTCTTACGTAGTGTGTTAGAGTGTTTAAGAGTAAATTGCAAGAGAGAAATAATAAGCTAAGAGAGATCACATGGCCCATTAATTAGCTCCTTCTCTATTAAATTCGGGAAACACAAAACAACTGATGGATCATTTGAATCTCTGAACTATGGCTGCTGATTAATGGTACCTCTAGATTCATCCCTTTTCTCAAAAGGGATATAGTTCATATTTTATCCAGGGAGACTACAATGTTGTCTAGCAATCTGTTCCATATTCTAAATCACCACACATGAAATTCATCCCAAGCAGATGGCCAGCACAAGGTCACTTCAGTGCCTCTTAAGCCCTCAGCATAAAACTTAAGTGGGGCATAAACTTTGTGCTGGCCCTTTGCCCAGGGATGAATTTCACCCCTTCTGCATATTGAAATTCTGCATAAATTTCTCATAGTTTGGTTCCCTCTTCATAGGTTTGAGAAATGCTTAATGCACTCAGCTCCCATTTTGAAGATTCCCAGCACCGAGCAGGAATGGGCACAAGCTTTAGTCTTTTATTAAATACTGTCTCAGAGAACTGACAATCTGTTTATTTCCTTTGTTATATCTCCACAAGATTTCATAGTAAAAAAGATGAGCCACAACATAGACTGAATCTGGATAATCTTTAGTCATAACTCATACCCTTAGAATCATCTTAGCTGCTTGTTGCTATTCTGTTTCAATTGCACCAATATTCATTACTGGGACAAATTAAAAAAATAATAAAAATAAAAATATGTTATTACCATTCTTCTATTTTTACTCTTATGCATAACTGTATGGAGGATTACTGAACTATAGTTCCTTGTATTCTCTCTTGATTCTTTATTATTTATAAGAAGTATGTTATGCATCCACAAGTCATTTGGTGCTAACCTTGTCCTCGGACGGCCTGATTAAATTAAAGAATATATCCAGTATAATCACGCAGAAAGCTATGAAAGTAGCACCAAATGATTTTCTAAGGCTCATGTTACAGAACTGACTCTTATAAAAATGAACCCAGGTCTATCAAAATCCTTGCCTTATAATTTAACATTTTGCCTGCTAATTCCTTAACCCACATGGTGATTTTTACATGAAATATTCTCACATGTAAGAATTCAATTTTCTATGCACTTCTTTAAGGTGGTTTTTCAAAGGCAGCACAGAGAGTTCAGAAGAAAAATTCTAATACACTCACACATCTTTCCTTCATTTCACAGTTTGTTTTGACAGAAATAGTAATCGAATGCATGGGCTGTTTGAAAAACTTGCAGGCTAAAGTGAAGTACTGTTATTATTTGTTGTTTAAATGAGACATTGGAGGTAAAGGGAATCATTTGCATGTTTCCAGGGATACTAAAATGTGTAACCAATAGACCCATGTAAGCAGATACATATTTGGAATTGTGGAATTATTCTATACATATGGCAAAGATAGGAAGATCTTATTTGTGAAAGCTGTAAAATGAGTTCAGTTAGGTCAGTCATTGAAATTCTACAGGACTCAAACCTGCTTACTCACACTTCCTAACTATCCCTCTTCAGCGGTATTCCATAAGTAGGCCAACACCCAAAGTTTAAAGTAATTTTTAAGAAATAGTAGAACAGCCTTACATTGTTAAAAAAAAAAGTTCTTTAAAGGCACAAATAGAGCAAAAGTGCTTTAAATTAGGATAAATAACTGCAATCAAAATGGAATTACCCTGAAACTGCCTCTTTATGTTATAGTTTCAAAGTGTGATTAACTGCACTACATTGTATTATAAATATGCTTCAACTGAAGAGTTGTTCAATTGGCAGATAACACTTCACATTAATCATTGTGTACCTCACAGTCAGCTAAAACTACTTTTTGCGATTCTAAAGTGCCACCTCCATCTTCCTCTAGCACAACATATACACACTTTTTTTCTCCACAATCTCTTTCAAATAGCTCTGAAGTGATCTCCAGGGTCTATTGTTGTCATGAGATATTCCCAGTTCTGTAGTATATGAAACTCTTGGCTGCTTGTCATGCTTTAGAATGTCCCAAGAGAGTAATCACCACATTATAATATCGTTCCTATTGCAATTTAATATCTTCTGTAATTTTGACTGCATCATCAATCAATTAAAGTGAATTTATCTTTTTAACCAGCATTTTCCTGAAGTCATTTTCTGGTAAATCTAAGAGTAAAGAGGCTGTGGACAGAAAAATTCAGATGCATTGAAACAAATACAGCCCACCCTAATATTCCTTTCTGAGACCTTGTCTATATGAGCAGAAAATCTACTGGACATGCAGCAACTGGCAGTTTGATTCTTTCTAATGTTTTTCTTATAAGCACCCATAAACTTTGACTGAATGTTTCATATCCAAGGATACACAAAGTATATATTTGGATTATTTTAGAGACTAGGTATTGAGATAGTATCTAACCATTTTTCTCACCCTCTCTACTCTCTAGAGGTACAAAGCAGATATAATGCCAGTTTAACCAGCTGATGGAGGATCCCTCCGATTCCACTATAGCTCCTATGTTACCTCACTCCCAACTGCAGCAATCCTCGCCTTCCAGAACAGCTCCAAGGGGCCCTATGGTTCTGGCCATATGTTACCATGGTCCTGTGGCTGGTCTGAATTATATCAGGAACCAATCCAGTTCCCAACTGGCCCCAGAATTATTGAGGGCTAAAGGTGCACAGCTCAAATTTATCAGGGGGGTAGCTGTGTTAGTCTGGATCTGTAAAAGCAGCAAAGAGTCCTGTGGCACCTTATAGACTAACAGACGTATTGAAGCATGAGCTTTTGTGGGTGAATACAAAGTGAGTATTCACCCACGAAAGCTCATGCTCCAATACGTCTGTTAGTCTATAAGGTGCCGCAGGACTCTTTGCTGCTTTTACCGCTCAAATTTAGAGTAAGATCTCAATTTCAAAATTAGGTACAGGTCATTACCACACACACAAATCAGGTATTTGCAAATCCAAATGGACAGTTATCTATTTAGTTATCAAACTTGTGGTAACGATATGTGCAAATTAGACTTTGAATTATGTAAACTTTATTGTATTTAGAATTGTGTGCTCTTAATTTTGAATATCCAGTCCTAATCTTTCAAAGGCATATCATTAGACAGCAAGAAAGCACACAAGAAAGAAAACTGGTACCTACTTGAATAGTTGTATGATATGTTATATCACAAGATGGAAAGTAATATGTGAGATCTCTGGTTCATTCTTTAACTTGAGTCTGGGGACAACATGTGATGCCCTTAGGATATTTATGAAATTATGAGATTTATTTCACTATGGTCTTCCCAAACAAACTGATTTGTGGAATAATTAATAAAAAAAATTATGCACATACATTTAGCTCACAACTACTGTGTACTCAGATTGTTTCATATGTATCATACTGTGTGTGATATTTAACAGAAATGAAAATATGATGGCATTAAAATTAAACCTCTTTCTTTTCAGTATCTTTTGCTATTTAATTAAAGGTAATCTGAATATTCAGTGTCATCACAGTGGAGTTTTATTCAGTAAAACTGCATTTAGTGTTATTAAAATATGAGTTGTACTTGCAGTGACTGATATGAATAATATTTAGTTTATAACTCTCAGAAAACAGCAACAGTAAATTTCTTAAAGCAATTAAGTTGTCTTTTGTTAACTTCTAAATTGCAGCGAAACCATATAATGAGGCTTATACATGTATTTGTTGTATATGTAATTGAGATTAAAGCAGATACTAATCTAGACTGAATCAGAATGTAGTGCCACACATAACTGAATTACCACTAATGTAATTCATTTATGTGTGTTGTATGTAATTCTTGGATAGACAACCACAAATTCAATGTAGGATTTAATCACAATGAACATGTATCATCAGAAAAAATTTCAAAGGAGATGAATGGTCCACTCATTCAGGCACTAGCCTAGGACTTAGGAGACCTGTGTCCAATTTCCTGTTCTGCCATAGATTTTCTGTGTGATCTTGGGCAAGTCATTTAGCCTTCCTGGGAGTTAGTTTCTCCATCTGTAAAATGGGAATAATAGTACTTCCCTATCTGACAGAGTTGTGGTAAGGTTAAATATATTAAAGACATTGAGCCAGTCAGATACTAGCGAGATGAGGGCTTGGCCATATAAGTTCACATGATAAAAATGAGTCAAAGTCCTACTGAAAATATTATTTGGAAAAGCAACTTTCACTTTAGAAGTTGTCTTTTGAATACTCTGAAATCAGGGAAATTTTTCTCAAGTTATAGTTCTATCAACAGGCTTCATATAACCAAGTGCAGCTATTTCAGATGTGCCTACAAAAGATATATACAAAAGGAAAGAGACATCCTTACACAAACATGAAAAAAATGTGACCTTGAAGTCACAATAAATGAGCTCTGTAAGTTTTACATCACATAACTAATCATACTGGATATAATTCACTGGTATGCAGAGGACCAGTATAAGGACTATGCACCATACAAGTCCCACTTAAATTCACAAAATATGGCTGTAGTGGAATATGGATTAATTTCACCCAATCGAACCAGCAGGGTCAGAATGGTGGATTGATCAATTTTGTGTTTTAATCTTTTGATTAGGAAGCACATGTTATCTGGAGCAGAAAAATGGCCTTTAAAGACAGCTGAGGATAGAAAATTAACAATTTTCAGTGTCAAAAGTTATAGTGTTTTCTTAACTTCTGTTGATTTGATTTGTCACAGCTGAGGAGATACTTGGATGATCTTGGTAAGTTGCAATCTTACACCAGCTGAGAACAAGATGACTGCAATGGTGGGCTCATGTCCAAAGTACAGAAAAACAGGATTTATAGAGCTTATAAACAGAGGATTTATAGACATGAAGCATGATGTCACCCAGGAATGAGGTTAGAAAACACTATTGTGAGGGATTTCAGAGACATAAATCCTCCCATACTAATTCTTGAGAAAGGACGAAGACTTGCAAGGGAATGTTCAAGGTGGAAGTCCATTTTATGTGACCCAAAAAACATTTACTGCCATGCGAATCCAGGGACAATGAAGATGATGATCAGGAGTCAGGCCCACCACACTTATTCATACCAGTCACATATCTTGTTCATGCCCAACTCTATGTGGGGAAAAAAGTGATAGTAAAATTGAAAGAAACCAAAACAAAAAAGTCTGTCAACATCATCTCGGTATCTCCCTTTCTCTTATCTTTCCGGTGATGTTTCTCAGGTCAAAGACTCTTTTGATTTGTATTATGCATAGCACTGAGCACAGCTAGTACATATCAAGGCTTGTCTACATGGGGAGCTGGTGTGAAAATAGTGGAGAATAGGCATTGAGGCAACAGCTATTTTCACACCAGATCCCCTGTGGACACACTTATTCCAGGCTGAGAGCCTTTGTGAGGTTTACATTAATGCACTTTGGAAGTGTCCCCTGGGGAGTTAGGGAGGAATATAGGGAGCTGTCATGCATTAAATTCATACTTTAACTCAGTGGTTTTCAAACTGTGGGTTGCGACCCAGTACTGGGTCACAGAATGGAAAGCACTGGGTCGCAGCAACTCTGGTCAGCACCACTGACTGGCCTTTAAAAGTCCCATTGACAGTGCTGCCCGGCTAAGGCAGTCTAATTCCTCCTTGTTCTGACACCACAAAGTGGCCAGCAGCAGGTCTGGCTCCTAGGCAGTGGGGGCTTTGCGTGCTGCCTGCATCTCAAGCACCAGCTCTGCACTCCTATTGCCTGGGAGCTAGCCAATGGGAGCTGGAGGTGGGGCTGAAGCCTGCTGTAGCACCCCCGTTGCACCACTGACCGGGAGCCACCCGAGGTAAACCTGTGCCCTAACCCCACAGCCCAATTCCTTGCCCCAGCCCTCCCTCCCCCCACAAACCTGGAGCCCCTTCCAGCACCCCAAACTCTCCTCACCCAGGGCAATGTAAGGGTGGATGAAAATTAAGCTATTTCTTTTTATGTTCCCTTTTAATGTCAGGAGACAGATTACAAGCATGGGGAGAAACAAAAGATGTATTTATTTATAAATACTAACAAAATCAAAGGAGCAACAAAAAACCCTAAGAATACAATTTGCATGAAACAAAGAACTCCAGTGTATAAACACAGTGAACAGGCAAAGAAAATACTATGATGGTATGGTATACAGATTTTATAATCCTGAGCTTGGGATAGCCACAAAGTAACTTTACAAATGATAAGTTATATAGGATCATCCCCAAAAGCGTGCCAATAACCTCTATAGTGCACCAAGTCATTATGTATTCTGCACATGCCACATGTTTTATGGAAGAGCTATTTTATCAAAGTTTGGGAGAGCTGTTTAAAAATAGATAGGTACTATTTTTGATGTTTATACAGGTAAAAACAGACGCTTTCATTATCATGAGTCTGAAAATACAGGGCTCAGGAGAGAAATATTATGACAAATGTTTTAGGCAATTCTGGAGGCTTCTAAACTAGCTTTTATACTGTATACAGTTTACTGCCATGAGCCACAGGTTCAGTATGTCATGATCTGCTAGAAACAAACTCTTTACACCACAGGTATGGAAGGGGTTTTTTGGTTCCCATTGATGGGTAGTGATACTCTACACACTAAATTTGTCCCAAGTCCAGGACTAAATATTGCTTCTTCAAGCAACATGCCTATGTAGCTTAGAGGGGAAATTCTACGTAAGGGAAAAAATAAAAGCATTTTTTCTGGTCATTTTTTTTCTTCTTTTAAGCAATGGCTGCTGTTTGAATGTGTTCAGAGCTTTGGGAAGGTTAGATGTAATCCTGTGTGTGTATGGGGTGGGGGGGTGATAATGGATAGCATGCAGGTGGAGGAGTCTGGTGTCTGAAAAGTATGGATAGAACAACCATATATGTGATATATGAAAGCATTGACAGCTATTATTAACATATACAAAAATGCAGCTACACTATTTTGGGCCAAATCTGTGCACTGTGTAAAATGACTTGACACATGAGAACTTGAATCCACTTCTTCTACTGCAAAGACTCTGCGGAGTAATCACAGCTCAGTCACAGAATTGTAGGCAATGCTGAACCCTCTGGGCTAAGAATTGTGTGTGTGTGTGTGTGTGTGTGTGTGTACGCGCGCGCGCATGCGCGCACATGCATGGACACACCAAAGATAGTGAAAATACACCAGTTGGGCTTTTCAGAT
Organism: Chelonoidis abingdonii; assembly: GCF_003597395.2. NCBI lineage: Eukaryota > Metazoa > Chordata > Testudines > Testudinidae > Chelonoidis > Chelonoidis abingdonii. The sequence continues at coordinate 73,620,972 of NC_133773.1, forward strand.
GTACAAAGATGGGGTTAGGATTTATTCTTATCTAAATAATAATGAAGGAAATAAACTCACTTTGACCATATTTACAGATAAGAGTCCAGAGGAGGACAACAAAAATTATTAGGGAGCTGGAACACATGACTTATGAGGAGAGGCTGAGGGAACTGGGATTGTTTAGTCTGCAGAAGAGAATGAGGGGGGATTTGATAGCTGCTTTCAACTACCTGAAAGGGGGTTCCAAAGAGGATGGATCTAGATTGTTCAGTGGTAGCAGATGACAGAACAAGGAGTAATGGTCTCAAGTTGCAGTGGGGGAGGTTTAGGTTGAATATTAGAAAAAACTTTTTCACTAGGAGGGTGGTGAAGCACTGGAATGGGTTACCTAGGGAGGTGATAGAATCTCCTTTCTTAGAGGTTTTTAAGATCAGGCTTGACAAAGCCCTGGCTGGGATGATTTAGTTAGGGATTAATCCTGCCTTGAGCAGGGGGTTGGACTACATGACCTCCTGAGGTCCCTTCCAACCCTGATATTCTAGGATTCTATTCTACGATACTATGAGAACCAAATAACCTACTTCAACTAGTCCTTATCCTGCTTAGACATCCTCTCCTCCTGTTTTTTATGTGGAGGAGCATCCATTTATATGGGACACTAGGCTTCCGCTCCTTAGTCCAAGAAGTTCCATCTGAATTGCAGGGGTGAAATCCTGATGCCACTGAAATCTACAGGAGCTTTGCCTGAATTTCACCCCAGCTTTCCAAATGCAATCCCACCGCAAGTTGTCAAATGTAGGCATGTAGCACTGCCTTCAGCCGTGTCTTGTCTCCAGGTCTGTTTTGTGTTAGTTTGCAACCCAAGCGAAATATGCCAGAATCCATCTCCTGCTGTTATTTTTAGCAGCCCCCCAAAATCAAAGGTTAGAATTTCCCAGGGTTGCAAATTAACACTATCACCAGAAAAATATTTTTTTCATTCCCAGACTTTGCAAGTGAAGCTCAGCATAAAATTCTTTGTGTTTTGTTTTCTTCCAGATGACACTGGTGACCTTCAACAAAATATTTAGGAAAATATGCAGAGCCTGATGTGCTGCAGGCTGCGTAATGTAGTGAATAGGAAAGATGCCACCACAGGAGGTCATCAATATACAACAAAGAAAGAAGATAAAGCAACATTTTGAGAGGAACGGGCAGCAAGACATTGTTCAATGTACTATGAGAGGAAGAAACTAAAATTATTTCCTTAAAGGGCAGCAGTCTCCATTACATAGACAATACATTTTGACTGCAGTATTTTGAAAGCATGTGCAATTTTTTTATTTAGATAACATATTCAGATAACGCTTGAGAAGAAAAATTAGGATTTTGTCCAGCGAACCATATGCCGCTAGAAACTACACAAACATATTCTGTGCCACTATGAAAGACTTACTGCAGTACTGCAAGGTGCAGATTTTCCATCCTTACAGAACTCAAATATGGCTGAAAGGATTTTGCCCAGACTTTCAGATCAACTTTGGGCACAGATAAGTATAAAAAATTCTAGCCCCAAAGGTGAGCATTTTGTGAAGATAAGAACAGGTGAAAAATTCAACAATATAGCAGATGCTATTAAGAATTCTTTAAAGTATGTATTTTTAGCCTAGAATCGTTTTCTTCATATCAGCATAACCACCGAGGAAATCAAATTATTTATACCCCATACGTCAGTGGTCCCCAAACTGTGGGGCACACACAACTCTAAGGGGGTGCAGAGGAATGTTGGGGGGAATGGCAGGGTAGCCCAGCTGTGCCCCCATTTCCACTCCAGCCCTACCCGCACCCCTAGGTCCAGCCCTGGCCTCAGCCACTGGCTCCTGGCTTCACTCCTGGCTGCGGCCCCTGGCTCCCTGCCTCAATGGCAGGCCTGCTCTCAGCCAAAGCCCAGGTTGTTGTACTGACTCCTGTCTCAACCATGGCCCCCAACCCCAAACGCAGCCCCACTCCTGGCCCCGGCTCCTGACCATGCCTCCCAGAGAAGGGCACAGACTGGGGACCACTGCCATTGAGGTTGAAAAGATTATTTGGGTAACAACATGAAATTAAATTAGGATGTGCTATGTAAGAACACTTTCAATTTCTTAAGGAGGATTTGTGATCCAGAGATCTTATGAAGAAAGGTTGCAAAAGAGTATTTTTAAGGAAAGATAGAAAAACAATATTTGTCATCACAACTTTTCATGATTAATGTTTCATGATAAAGGCCTGACAAATGCTTATTGAAGGCAATGGAAAGATGGCTTTTGGCTTCTGTTGCCTGAGGCTTTTCCTTTGCTTAGTTCTTTTAACACAATGATACATAACCTGAGGCACTTAAGTCATCTGTGGCTCTGTCTATCTGCATGGAGCTTCTTTCTCGGGTCAAAGGTATTGCATAATGTCTTAGTGACACTGTGGCAGTTGCCCCAGGGAAAAGCTGAAATTATAAATATATATAGGAAGGCAGAAAAATGTGTGGAATAGATATTGTTAGAATGTGACTTCTTGAAAACAGGTACAGATTTAACAAGCTAGCTTCTAGAGATCTGATACTTTGCATTAGTGCACCTGTCTCTGTGGGTATGTACATACTGCAATTAAAAACCCATGGCTGGCCTATGCCAGCAGTCTGGGGCTTGGGCTAAAGATCTGTTAAACTGCAATGTAGAGGTCTGGGCTCAGGCTGGAGACTGAGCTATAGAACTCTGCGAGGTGGGAGGGTCCTAGAGCTCGGGCTCCAGCCCAAGCCGGAACATCTACACCACAATTAAACAGCCCTTTAGCCTGAGCCCTGCGAGCCCAATTCAGCTGCCAGGGACCAGCCACAAGAGTCAAATTGCAGTTAGACATACCCTTTGAGTCCATGTACAGTGTTGGACCTACCTAATTATACATGTGCCCATCTAGAGTAGTCTTATAAGCACTGGTAGGGTTCTTTAGAATTCATTCTGAAATACCTATTGCATTTAATAGAGGATAAATATCATTTCTCTACGTTTTATTTAAACCATGCTGTAGAATTCTATGTCTGCAATATAATTATCTATTAAATATTAAAACCCATGGAAAGATTATAATTTTCTATTACATTCCATAGGACTTTCTCAAAAGGGTAGACATCTTTTTCTTGGTCTCTCTTCTTCCATAAACACACTCACACTATCAATAACAAATGTATCACATTTTTAAATTAAAATATATTATGTGATCTATTAAATTAAATATAATATTAATCAAAATTATATTCAAAACATTTTAATAATCATACACAATGTGTATATGCACATAACTCCAATCTTATATAACATCTCATTTCAAATAAGATGTGAATGCATTATGAACATAATGCTGAAATATATAACATCAAAGTCTACCTGAAGGCAAAAGAATGTCGGAGGAAAAAAATGAGTATCCTGAATACTAAGTATGCATAAAACTGCATTCCTAAGTAGGTAACAGTCTTGCATGGCACCTTAATGTCTTTATATGTGTAACCCTTCTGCCCCTCTGAATTGGCAGCAACAAGGGCCGGGTTCAGTATCCAGGGGTTCTGTTTCAATAACACAATGCCAAACCAGCTCGAGCCCCCACCCAGTGACCTGGGAAAATCTTACACACACCCCTAGGTGCCTCAAAGAGGCAATGTTTCCCCTCTCGCAAGCACGGATTCTCGGTGTAGCAGAAAAAGTTTAATTACATGACATAAACAACAAGCACTAAATTGGGAAAATACCTCTACTAGAGTTCCTAGACCAAATCGCGCGCAAAGACCCACCCCAGGAAATTAGAGCGTGCCTTTTCCCCTGGGCTCTTGAGTCCAGCAACCCCCAAATCACCCACAGTCCAAAAGTCCCACAATCCAAAAGTCTCTGTCCTGGGTCAATGCAGCCCCAAAGTTCAAGAGTCTATCTGCAGAGGTCCCCCCCCAGCCTGGGTAGAAAGGGCACTTTACGTGGTCCGGGTCAACTGCCCTGCCTCTCCGTGGGTTCTGCTTCCGCCTTCTCCATAGAACTGATGCTGCTTTACCAGCCACTCACTCTGCTCCTCCAGCCATCCTCACAAACTGCTCCGCTCACCAGCTGCTCTGCTACCACCAGCTGTCCCGTGAGCTGCTCCAGTGTCCCTAGCAAACTGCTCAGCTCTGCTTGCTCTGTGGGCCGCTCACCTGTCCCACAGCTACTCGCTCTGCAGCCACTCCACTCCACCAGCTGTCCCGTGATCCGCTCCAGCCATGCCCCGCAAACTGCTCCACTCCGCCAGCTCCTCTGTTCCACAGTATAAGCTCAGGCTCCCCCACTAGTTAGCACAGTACTCAAGTGCTCTCACTCAGTAATTTCAGTTCTTTAGTGATCTCACTCTTAGTAGGGGAGTCCCAGTGCTAGTGCACCATTAGCCCAAAGTGAGTTCACTCAGTAACCTGTATCTAGATCTTAAGGGAAAAAAATCAACTCTGACATTCCACAGTAGAGAGAGAGGGGATGAACTGGTGCATCTGGCTCCACAAGGAGACTACACCAACCGGCACAAACACCTGTCCCCAGCCTCTCTTCAATTCACTGGGTTTGGAACCCATGTCCCTTGTCTAGCAAGTACCACCCAACTGAGGTTGAGTCATTTCTGTCACAAAGCAGTCCCACAGCTCGGCAGTCTGGGATGGGGTAGGCGTGCCTATGCAAATACACTCTCTGAAATTCTTTCCATCAGATGTCAGGGTAGAGCTCATCCTGACTCTGCTTACATATGAAATAATTTGTTTTATAATGTGCAAATTCAAAATTGATAACACATTATTTCAGGGCAAAGTCAGTGACATGCATGCAGTCCCATAAACTTTTGTGTCTATTCTATATATTATGTCATCCTTTCTGGCTCAACAACTTTCCAGATTAGTTTCTACAATTCCTTTTCTTCATGTGTTTGCTGTAACAAAAATATAACTCCGTTCAAACATTGTATGTAAATAGCAGTGAGCTTGTAAAAATACCTTTAAAAATCATATTCACAACTGGATTGATAACAATTTGATGTTAATTAATTTAGTTCTCTGGTGTGGACCAAATGTGGGCCATGAGCCTAACAGGTATTTAGCACCTCACAAGTTCAATCAATCATTCCAGTACAACAGCATGACTAGAATGATCAATTCTCATGCTTACTTTGGCGAATAAATTGATCTCCCTAAAGTCTTCCTGTGTTAAAACTCTCCATCATTAGGCAAGTGATGGTGGTAGTTATGCTTTACCTGGCTGCCTAATTGAACACTGTGGAGGATACCTGCAGGTATCTAAGCCTTGGACTACTTAATCATTGGTCAATCAAATTTCTGATACAAGATTGAATCTAAATATATGTAACAGCATTTAAGGCTGGCTGAGGGTCCAGTGCTAGCCTGACATATTTAGTCCGGCGGGACACATGAGAACTGTAGTCCTCAGAGCAAAAAATGCTAGGAAGAGAGGCTATATATAAACAGCTCCCTTTCCTCAGTTTATGAAAGACTAGGGGGAGGAAAGACTTGCCATGGACTACCTGAGCCAAAGGAAATAATCTAGAGGGAAAAGAAATTCAGGGTCAGACCTGATGCCCATTTAGTCACTCAGAACCCAAGGCTGTGGTTCTCAGAAGACAGAGTGGGAGCTCCCCTTTGGCTTTGAGAGAACAGCTGGAGAATTTGCTTTTGTCCAGACTTTTGCTTATTTGGAACTTTGCCATCCTTGATCAGGTGGAGTTTGTAGTTTGGCCGGACAGATAAACCAGGTTGCCAAGGATAACTGAGGAAATGGCCATAGTCCCAGAGAAATTAGGTAGGCCCCACCACACCACAACTCTAAATTTACTTTGAGAGACAATGCCAGATGTGTATCTTGTACTGGAATTCTCCTAGTAAACGTCCTGCACACAAGTGTAACAAATGTAACACTAACCACTGCTTCAGCTTAAAGGGAAGGTATCAGTTATAGAAATTAAGAAGAGCCCTGCGTGGATACAAAATTTGCAGCTGCATCTGATCTGTGAGCCACAAAGCATGGTCTGTGGATATAATGTGGTGTGCACAGATTTGCAGGGCTCTAATTTTAAGTGTATTATGGTCATCTAAAAAGGGAATCCTCCTGCATTTTTAAAATGTAGCTATGATATTTGTCATACCTATTAAAATGCTTCAGTTTTGTATAACTCATACGCATATAGGATCCTGCATAGTTTTACTCAGATGAAAACTTTGTTAAAATTAATGAAAGTTTTGTCTGGGTAAGGTTTGCAGGATCAAAGCCTTGACAGAGTAAGTAAAAAAAAAAAGTGTACAAGAATTATGGATCAATACGATTTTTTGTCACTGGTTAGTAGATATACCCTCCCTTTTTGGTTTATATTATCTTTTAAATTAATAGTTTAAGCTCAGGAATTTGCACAGAATAACTTAATGGAGGAGAAATGAGAATTTTGACATGTCATTCAGTTTTGGTGTATATTCTCAGTTATACAACATGAGTACATACAGTGGCTGGTAAGTTTAATAGACCTTGCTTTATGAAAACCCTTTAGAAATACATCTGTTTTATTTTGAAGATTACTCTTATGTGGATATTAATGTACTTGCAGGTCAGAAGGCCTCATTAAAGGAAAAATATTATTCAATGTGTATATTGCAGTTGGGCTGTTATATTAATTTAGATGGAATATATGGACTAAAGGTGTTAATGTAATCCACTCACTGTCCAACATTAAATAATATTAAGCAACATCTGAGTTTTGATATACAGAGCCCTCAGCCTGCTTAGTACCATGGCTAACACTTTATTAAATATGCTTTTGATCTTTTATTAGAGATAAAAGAAGAAAAAGGAGTTAAAATGAAAGCCTTATTTAATACTTTACATTTCAAATGCTTTAACACTGTTTGTTTCCTTTCTCTTTAGCTGGAGAGAGAGTTTTTAGATGGAAAAAACACCTTGTTTGACAGTCTGGTAGATGGTATCAAAGATGGAAATAACTGTTCTTTTGGGACAAGAGAACAAGTTAGTTGAGATGGACTGGAATTGTTGTTGTTGATATTTGTTTCTAAAGTCTGATCTTGTTTCATCCTGGATGAAGTTTGGGATTTAGCTGCAGCTGGTAGAGGAGGCAAAGTCATCTGGGTCCCTCTTTCTGGCATGTGTGAATATCTGTAAGGATCATGATGATGGAGGCCCCCAGTCTCAGGAGATGGTAGGATGTCAGCCGTGATAGTGAAGCTTTATTTATTAGCCAATTTTTCTCCATAAGTCTTTCCTTTAAGGACCCACAAGGGAATGGTGGTCAGAATAGCCCTTCCCCTTTATTTTGTCCACCAATTAGTCCTACTTTCTGACCCACCAACTTTGGTTCACTGATTTCTTATTCTACACTGTTCTTGTTTACAAAGCATGATCTTAATAATCTTTGAATTATATCAGTAGGGTTGTTGTTGTTTTTTTACAAATTCAGTCTCTGCCTCCCTTTTGTATCTTTTCCATTAACATTTGTTATAAGTTACTGTGATACCTGATAAACTTTCATATACTTCTTACAGTTGAGATCACAACTAGGGTAAATTTGTAGGCCTAGTTATCATAACAGATCCAATGTTCTCATGGTGCTTAACAAACCCAGGGCTGTATCTTACAATTTTTACATGTATGAGTGAGCCTCAATCATATAAGAACTACTGAGGTAAGAAAGAATTTACAGAATCAGTCCTATAAAATAAGACAAGGTCTCTGTTCAGAGAAGCTTATGTTCTAAGTTGTTAATTATTAATATCAGCATAGCTGCTTTGTAATCCACATATAAAATTTTTTAATATTACTGATATTTTAGTACAACTGCATAATGAGAAACAATCAAAAGAATAAAACTATATGGCTGAGATTCAAATATGCTCATAAAGCGCAGAATATGTATGCTCAATGAGTCTCATGGACTCTGTAATTCTCACTTTTGTTACATCAGAACCCTTAGGCGCTCTCATCTTGCGATTGAATCTTGTTAGCAAGCAGCACACCCCCGCCAGCAACAAAAAGCTTAGGGCATTGCTGCCTAACTGTCCATGAATTGCAGTTTCCTTGAAATTCTGCCTAACAAGATACATGATTGCTAATTCGATTTGTAGAAGAGCAAAACTCTGGCAAAATAAAAGTAGCAAACACTCCCAAATGATTTACTGCAAAACAGAACAGAGTAATTGTTGTTTGTTTTTACTGTGTGAAGTTCAGTTGATCTAACATATTGCAGAGCTATGAGACATTTTATTTTCATTTTCCCTTGAAATTGTGCACTATTATGATTGATGGCATAGTAATCTATGGACAAAACTTTTACTACAAGCCTTTCATTCAAATATTGACAGTTAAAGAATGTTTTGGCTTCTGAGGCCCTTGAAGACTTGGGCTGATTTAAATTGTCTTTGGATCAGGCCCAAAGGCCCCAGCTCTGATCCCATTTAAGTCAGTTATGAAACTCCTTTAAAGTTATGAAGTTTTACTGATTTATTCCAAGTGAGATTCTACAGATACAAAGTGGGCAATATCTTTTATTGGACCAACTTTTGTTGGTGAGAGGGAGACAAGCTTTTGAGCCACGCAGAGGTCTTCTTCAGGTCTGGGAAACTAACTTGAAGAGCCACAGCTAAATATAAGAGTTGAATAGATCATGTTGCATAAGTAGTTAACACATTTCAAGGTGCAGGAACCTGTTAACACACCTCCAGTAATAGGGAGGGCAGAAGCAGATGCAGGAGGTTCTTAGCGGGTTACAGATTGTTGTAATAAGTGAGATTCTGGCAGCAGAGACCTGTAGCTTGTAGTTGCCTCCCTGGGAGGAGGCAGTGGTGAAGCTGGCAAACTCAGGGAGGCAGGAGTGCTAGATAGTAAGGAAAAGACTCAGGGAAAGGCAGTAAAGTCGAAAAGGGAACAGACATTGGTTGCTGGCTAGAGGGACCCTGAGCAGAGTGTGGTCCTGGGTTCTCCTGCCAGACACTGAGGGAGTGGCACTAAGTGGCAGTGAATTGGAAGACTACCCCAGATTTTGGAAGGAAGACTTCCTTACAGAAAGGGTAAAACCCTAGGGCAATCCGGTCAGAGGACAAAGTGTCTGTGGAGTGAGAGAGGGGCTGCAAACCCAAAGAGAAAGACAAAGAGACAGCACACAACTGGAGAAGGGGTACTAATCTTATGAGCTATTCTCCAGACTAACCAGGAGGAGGTGCCATCCTAGTGGTGAGTTGAGTACCCTGTCACATTCAGGTAAAAGCTTTTTTAGCTGACTTTAGAAGATTAAATAGTCGACTACTCCCACACTCTTAAGCCCTATCATATCTTGGCTATGCTAGACACAGAATGCCTGCTGGGAGGTAGGAAGGAAAAGGTTAACATGTCAGGTGTCAATACTGTGGCTGTGAGTATCAGTAGAAGATCATAGAGCACTTAGAAAGATTCTCTTCTGTCCCAGACAAAGGACACACAGGGATCTAGCAGGACAAAAAAAGTAGCTAGTGAGCAAATTAGTAAAGTTTCTGCCAGCCATCTTCAGAAATACAATATTAGAGTTGAAATAGAGATCTATGAGACTGTGTTCTATGTCTTTACAACTCTTGAGCTCTGTTCTATTTACATTTAAAGACCAAGATATAGCTTTGGATGTATGTGTTTAGGTTCAGCTCATGCACTGAAATATTTTTGCTACATATTTAGAAACTTGCTTCATTAGAAAAAACTAAGACTGAAGTGTAATATATGCCGTTAGATGTCTCTTTTTTTCTTTTTTTATTGAAAAACACTTTGCTGGGGTTTGAGATCCCAACACTAACCTTCTCCTGAAAGGGGGGAAAAAAGCTTGCTACTACTGTGGACAACTTTAAATGATCCTTGAATTGTCACTCTGACTTTGGAGTGACTATATTGTCATGCAATAACCTTCACATACTCTAGAGTGCCTTGACTATGCTAGGTGCAAGCAAATTATGCATTGCAATACGGCTAAATATACTTTAGGAATGTAGGCCATATTTACAGCAGTGGAGACTCTTTTGTGAGAAACAGTGATCCCAAAAAAGAATTGGGAGTTGTGGTAGGTAATCAGCTGAATATGAGCTCCCAGTGGCCAAAAGGGCTAATGCAATGCATGAATACATAAACAGGAATCTCAAGTAGAAAGTTTGGCTCTGGTGAGACCACTGGTGGAATGTGTCCAGTTCTGATTTCCACAATTCAGGGAGGATATTGATAAATTGTAGAGGTTTCAGCAAAAAGCCATTACAATGATTAAATTTCTAGAAAACGTATGTTATAGTGATAGAATTCAAGGAGCTCAATCTGTTAGTTTAACAAAGGGAAGGTTAAGGGGATTACTTGGTCCCAATTTAGTCATTCACAGTACCTACAAGGGGAACAAATATTTGATAATGGGCTCTTTAAATTTAGTAGAGAAAGGTATAATATAATCCAACGGCTAGAACTTGAAGCTAGACAAATTCAGATTGTTAATAAGGAGTACACTTTTATTAGTGACGGTAATTGACCATTAGAACAGTTTACCAAGGGTTGTGGTGGATCCTCCATTACTGGCAAGATTTAAATCAAGATTTGGGGGCTTCTGTAGCCTGTGTTACACAGTAGGTGAGACTAGATCACAGTGGTCTGTAGCAGGGTGCTGGTGCAAAGGCACCTAATTAGCCCCTGCTCAGCCAGCCCCAATCAAGGGAAATAGAATGAGGCTGGGGAGAAGCCTGGTGCCTGGCCTTTAGAATTGGCTTCACCTGTGACCCTGAGGATTCAAGGGCTATAAAGGCTGGGTGGCAGCCAGAAGAAGGGGAATGGCCAGGGAAAGGTCAGTCTCCAGATTGAGGGCAGACTCTGTTTAGGAGAGGAGATTATCAGGCCTGCAAGCTCTGTATGTAGCATAACACTGGTGGTGGGAGAACATTGTGTAAATAAAGCCATGGGTGCTGCATAACTAGAAGCCCCTCTGAGCCTTATTGGGGCAACCAGTGGGCCCCAAGAAGAGGGGCAGGCAGAGGACCTGTCACATGGTCCCTTCTAGCCCAGGAATCTAGGAAGTTCCTTTTAATTTAACAACTGCTTATGTTGCTGTGGTACTATTCAACATTCTCTTTTTCCTTCTTATTCCACTAGTTTAAATCAAGTTGCAAGGTATGGTTAAGCCACTTGGGACCCAATCCTGCAAACACATGTAGATGAAGCCCTTGGGACCAATCCTTCAGTAAAGTTAAACATATATGTTTGCAGGATTGGTTCCTAGTTGAGAAGGTGAAGTTTAATTGTGTCTTAAACCAAGTTTTACAAGTGTCTATAGGGGGCTGTGGGGGAAGGCAAAGCGGCATGTTTTTGTTCAAAGGGTGTTTCAGATTTTACTTTTATTACTTCTATTGACTTTAGAAATTTAAAATGCATTGGCACAACATTCAAGGACACTTTGGTGTGAGGGGCATTATTTAAATATAACTTGATACTGGCATGAACATCTTAAGGAACCTAAGCATGTTCCTTTGACACAAATGGTGCTTATATGCCATTAACACTTGTGTAAGTCTTGCATTCTCATTAATGAAAATATGCTGCTACTGGTAAATCTGTTACAAAACCTCCCTATGAGTTACTTATATTTGGAAACATTGTCATCCAGGCAATTGGCTCAATACCTAAGTGATGTGCTAAACTTGGCAATACTTAAACTGCCAGTCATTTAAGAAGAAAGTTAGCATACAGTTCTTGAATGCTTGGTTACCTACTTTCATGTTTAAAGGAAATGTACTAAATAATTCACAATGTTATTGCAGTGGTTTTCCTGCTGACACATTTCAGATGCATTTTATATCCTCTTTATCAATAAACCACACTATCCATCAGAGTATTCTAAATATTGGGATTAAGTTACAGGATAAAAATAGATCCAGTTTATAGGGCAAACACTCAGTCCTGATGATGCCACCAGTAACTTACTTCCAGAGTCGTAAACTGGAGCAATGTGGTCACCTTAGACCCAGGTGAATGGCAGAGAAGGAGCAGAAGAGAGAAAAGTCAGGAACCTGTTGGGGGAGAAAATCAGGAAAAAGACATTAGCTGAGGTTGCTTAGCCCTGTCCCTTAATTTGGAATTCTCAGATGCAGATTCATGTCCGGATGATTTTAAGGGCTAATTTTTCTATCCCTTAGTTTCTCTCTCCAGTCTGCCCATCACAACAATATTGTATCTCTCAGGGTTTGCAAAAATGCTTTGATATCTTCAGATGAGAAATACTAGACAAGTGCAATCTGTTACTAATGACAGTAAACAGTTCCTATATACATTATTTGAGGTAAAAATAACATATGCTCAATAGGTGTCACATCACCTCTTTTAATCATACTCTAACATTATTAAATACTACATGAGAGGGGCCATGGAACTAGTGTAAAGTTTGCTCAGTGAATTACCAGTACAATAATACAACACTTAAAATGATCTGGGGAATCTGACAATGACTTGTTTACAGTACGTGGAGCAGCTTTATATCTAGTAACATCAGGACTGACCATTCTCCATGTAAATAAATGCTTTTTCTCCTGAAATATTTCATCCTATACTTTGGCAGTAGACTCTTGCACAAACTATCTAGAAATGTAATTTTAAGCTTTCCATACTTAGAATGAACACTATCAGAGTCTGATCCTGGCCCTGCTGTGGCTATGTTTCACTGGTTCGTTTCCACAGTGGCTGTAAAACTGGGGAATTCAGTTGCCTGAGGATTTGCCTAGTGTGAAAGTATTTCTGGGCATTGCAAGAGGAGGAAATGGCTGGTAGATCTACCTAACTGTGGATTTTATGACTTCAGCCCTGCCACTACCACACAGCTCCCTGTATGCTGGGACCCAGAACACTCTGATGGAGAACAATTAAGTAGTTTAGCAGTGTATAGCCCTTTGCGTAGACTCAAAGAATCTTGTCCTTCCCCTGAAGCAAAATGTACTATATCTGCTTGCTTGTTGAAAATAAATTCATCCCTGTATGAATAATAATCAGAATATTTTTGAGTAGACAAACTTCAAATAATGGATTTACTGCTAGGACTGAATATCTATTTGTGTAGATCACCAGCTGATGGTCTACAAATAGCAATCTGTGATGCCTGTTTAATTTCCAGCATGGGGACAAACTCTGTCCAATTCTCCATAATCATGGAAGCAAGCACCTGCAGGAAGTAGAAATAATGGAAGATTCCCTCATAAGCCCTCCATGTTTCTTCTCTGGTGAACTCCAACATCTTTTTGGTCTATACACCAGAGGAAGCTATTTAAGGAAAATTAGATAAAATCATTTAATACTTTTCAAATTCTGTTTAAAAGCAAAATAAGCAATTAAACAATCAAGCCTAACTTACTTTAAGAAATTAAGCAAATTTCTAAAATCCTAAAACAGATATAGTTTTGGCTTCCAGATAACATTCTGCCTTCATATTCAGTCTAGAAGAGCAGAAGTAGTAAAGACACCATTTTAAAAGCCTATGTATTAAAGTAAAAGATCTATGTTAATATCATGCAGTATGTTTTTTTTTATAGCAGTGTCATGCTTTCACACTCTTATAAACAATATTCCGTCCTAGAGTTCATGTGAAAACCTAATGCATAAAGCTTTGTGCCAGTCTAAGACCATACTTCTTAAGATACAATATTAATGGAAATGACCCCTGTCAATAAGTTGCACGAAGCTTTCTTCTGAAGCCTAACTGACCTTCACCAGTTTTATATTTAAGATGCTCCCAAGAGCCCGTGACTTTCTTCTCCAAATCCAGCACGTTGGATAGAACTGCATGCAGGTGCTGGAATCCTTCTATTTGGCTAATTCAGTTTTCAAAGAGAGATTCAGATTTTGTGCAGGTGGTGAGCAAAGCTTTGGATCAATTTTTTTATCAGGTTTATTTCACCTATACCTTAATTATAATTCATTCTAATTAAGAGGTAACTTCAAAAGACCTTATATTGCTTACCCGCAAGTCATCAGATCCAAAATCCTGATCTATAAGAGCCTAATGTATAATAGTGCACCATGAAGGTTCATGTATCCACCAAACCCATGTTTGTTTTTTAAAACAAGGTTAATCTCTTTATTTTACCATAAATCTCTATTAAATTCAAATGTCTTTCTGACACTTTTTCCAATTTATTTTAAAGTTGGGGTCCATATTTTTCCAAATGGCCTTAGATGAATGGGTAACCATATTTTAATAACTACAACAAATTGTTTTTTCCATTAAGTACCTATCTAATCTTCAATTTGATATTTTTGTATAACTAGTAATTGCAATAATCTTGGGCACTTTAGGTAGGAATGCTGAATACCTTGCTCCCTAATGATTTCTCATAAGGAGTGCCTTACCACAGATTCCTTGTGTAAATATTCCCTTATGACATAAATACTAGTTAAAATTTAGTCTAAACAATCACTATTAGCAAAGTTTTTTTACCTTGTTTCACAATTCTTTATTTTGCATAGTTTAGACAGAAGTGTTACATGTTTGAATGTCCATATATAAATAAAACACAAGGCAACAATCACCGGATGCATCTGAGAGAACTTTAATTAACCTGATTCTCTCAAGACATCTTATTAATACCCAGTCAAACTTAGAATGATGATTATCCAGTTTTCTAGCACTCTGAGGCAGCATTTTATATGTTGGGGCGCAAGGAGAAATACATATGTTCAGTGTCACATGGATTTTTGTTGTGGGAATAAAAATGTAACCCTTTTTTTTTTTTAAAGTATGATGTGGCTTCTAGGTTATGCAAAAGAATGTTCTTGAGTGAACCAGTAGATTAATAGTTATACACACAGAAATAGCCTCTTTGGCTACTCTCTAATCACAATGAGCTCTTAGATCATACCATTTTCTTTCATGGCGGGAGAAGTGTCTTTAGAAAGAGGTTTCACTGCCTGCTATCCAGAGAAAAGAGATTGGTGAATTACTGAGAAAATGAATGATAATAGGGATGCAGGTCTGCTGAGAATATAGTTTTGGAGAGATGTTTTGGATGAATCATTGTGCACGTGTGAAGAGCTCTAGGTAGCTGACTCCTAGGGTTTTGGAGAGAATTGAATGATAAATTATTAGGAGCATGCCTGAAGCTTCAGTGCAGAGTGAGAATAACTAAGTGCCTGGAAAGCCAATAAATGTGTCTTAGCCATGTGCTAGAGCTAGTGACAATAAAGCATCTATTCAACTGCCTGCTATTTAGGGCTATATTTTGAGCTCTGAACTTTTTTTATGGCCAGAAAAACTGAGAGGTTGAAGGAGAGTTTAAATTTGAATGGAGAATAAAAATATCCAGGGACTGCTTTCTGACCTTAAGCATTGCATAAGAATGAAGTTTGTTGGGTATGTAAATTAGTCTTTTTACATATAATTTCAGCTGTTTGTATGATTCGAATACATAGTTCTGCAAACAAATAAATCTTGCTGTTAACTTATGAATGGAAGTGTTAATAAACCTGATATTACAATGTGTTTCAGATCTGAAACTGAGAAAGCATGTTGGGTACATTTCATGTGCTTTTATACTGTGATGGGGAAACATGCATCTTGTGATATGTGCCCATTTGAGAATTGTATCATTTTTAGCTTATTATAGTGCCTAAAGTTCCCAGCCACATTAGGATGCATTCAGCTAGATGGTGTACAAAGTCCTAAAAAGAGGCAGTTCCTGCCACAAAGCCCTGGATCTGAAAAGGGTGTGCTTAAGTACTTTCTTGAATAGGATGGACTGAAGTATGTGTGTAAGTGTCTCTTGAATATAGACTTGGGTGACTCATCTAAGATCACATGGGAAGTCTGTAACAGTCAGGATTTTCACCCAGATCTGGACTTTAAGTACAAGACCATTATTTCTCTTAAAAAACGTTGTATGCAAATTTGTATACTGCATTCCTCAGGCACCAAGGGGGTTTTTAATCAGCAACTCTGACTTTCAGTACCCACTGTCCACCTGAATCAGGTAAAACTTCATTGGGAAGCAATAGAATAAATTCAATGCTGTGCTGCCTGAATGCTTCCACTCAAAGAACTTTGAAGATAGTAGAATGTACAAGGAAAAGAGAACTCTTTTTCTGAAGGATTTCTTTTCATGAAGAAAAGAAGCCTGTGTGTGAGATGTGGCTAGAGCTCAAAGAAGAGCAGCTGCAAGAAACAATAAGCTGTTGGGAGTGATTTTCCCGAAGACTTTAGAAAAATTTTATATAGCAGAAAGGCTTAATTTTTTCCATTTGATTCCTGCCCCGTCTTCTGCCCCCCAACCACCTGATGTTGAAGAGGATAGTCAAGAGTAGAGGACTTTTGAAATATTGAAGAATATAGAATATAATTTTAAAGACAAATAGGAAAAGGAGATCCCTGTCCGTGGATATAGGTTGTGGTGCTTTGACAGAATCCTCCAAATCTGTGAGTGGGGGTGGGGAAGCCAACAGACTGGAGCAGCGAGCTGGGTCTAGCCCTGTCAGACAGGATCTGCTGCTTCCCCAGGGACACAACTGGAGCAGGGAGATGGCTTGGAGGACCCATTGGGCAGGACACCCAGCTCAGCAGCAACAGCCTTGAATCTAAGTAGGTCCCATAGGCCATCAATGTGAGACTGAAGGGGGACAGCTGGGCCTTTCTGGAATTTATCCAGGTACCCTGAGGTGTATGCCAGGGGCTCTAAGCTGTGCAGCTTTGACAGGAACAGTGACTGTGGGTTCCAATGGTACAAGTAAGGGACCATGATCCTCTGTGTCTACTGTACCTACTGGTCACTTTGAGACAGCCTGCTTTCTGGACTCATTCTGGGCATCCCACGGCCAACCCTGCTGACTGGGCACAGTGGCTTTCTAGACCTGTTTCACTGCAAGGACTCTGTTCTCAGAGCACAGTGGTGAAGGTAGAATATGCTGGGGAGAAAGATCCAGGAACACAGAGACCCAAGAGGGCTAAACAGCAAGTGCCTGGCACTGCAGGAGTTCTATAAGGGCAAGATTTGGAGTGTGAGTGCTGATGTAGTTTTTTAGTGGCAGTGAGGGGCTGGGAGCTGATCTGGCCATCTGGAGATGCTACAGGAGTCTGGTTATGGGAAGTGTATGTAGGGTACTTAGTACTCTGGTGTGCTGACAGGTGCTGCCTATTCAGGAGCAGAAGTGTGGTGATCCCTGGACTCTCCTCCTCCTTGGAGTCTGAGCAGGAGGAGGGAGCCTGAACACAGAGCAGGAGAAGCTGGTACTTTCCTAGGAATGTGATTTTGCCCCTGGGATGGATGCTGTGAGAGTCCCACTTGCACACAGCAGTCTCCTGTGGCTATGTGCCTGCTGGATCCAGCAGTTGCCTGAGGGAAGCTGACTTGCTTTTTTCAGAAGGGAAACATCCATTTTGTACTAGGATTGAGTTGGCAGCAGGCCTTGCAGGTTCCATCCTTGCCTTTCCTAATGTATCTGAGAAGGATGGGCTCAGCAGTGCCCTCCCTAGCCAGAGATCCAAGGGCAGCAGGAGGAGCTAGTCACAGGGAAATCCTGAGCTCCTATCCCACAAACAATCCCTGAGCACAGCTATCTGATTGGCCTCTCTGGCTGACCCTCTCTGCCCTTCAGTCTGTGGGCACTCTTAACTTTAACTAACAGGGCCTGCTGCCAGAGTGCTGTGGCTCAGCATAGGAAGGGGCTGTCTGACTGCAGGCAGAGGAGTAGGCATAATCCAAAGCACTGAGGGATAAAACTGAACACTTGCCTCAGGGCTGGGGTATGTGAGTCAGTGGGCAACAAAGTCTATCAGTTATGCAGCCACAGAGTTGAGTGGGAGCAGTGTGCGGGGAGCTCTCCCCTCCAGAAATGGAATACCATAAGCCACCCAAATCCTATAGATGTATAAGCATGAGGTGAACTCATGCTCCAACCCCCACCTCCAGGGTCTCCCTCTGCACTGTGCAAATAGTTTCTCAGCACACCCCCAACACACACACCCTACCCTCAAAAATATTTTCACCCACCACTTATAACTATATGCCCAGATCCCCAGTCAGATGGGGACCCCACTTAGCTAGGTGCTTATCACATTCTGGGATGCAAACCAGACCAGTGAGGGGTTGTCACCATCTACCCTGCATATTTGGGTGCCTTTGCTGTTGTAGTTCACAGCCTGTGTGTGCACAGCTACAGCCCTGGTCCAACATCTCTGACCCCAACAGCCTGTCACAGCAACATACTAAACATGCTGGCTTTCACCAGCCTTGGTGACTACCTACAGGGTGACCCCAACACAGTCCCAGTCCTGAATTTTTCCCAACCATGTGTTCTTCACAATCCAGCCCTACCCTGGAACTTCCAATATTAGAGGTCTATTGCCCCTGTAAGGAGTCAATATAAAAAAGTTTGCTACTTTAACCTGAGTTACCAAACAAGTCCATTAAAGACAAAGGATTAATTTTAGGTAAATAAACTTTTTTTAATCAGATTTTAAGTGAGTACAAGTATAAAGCAATAAGTTAGAAATGGTACAAGAGAAATAAAGCTAAAACACTTTCTAGTTACTAAAATCTAAGTTAGACTTGGTTCAAGGTAAAATCCTTAACACGTGTTCCAAGCAATAGGGCTGACCAAATTCTCAACTTAAAACCTTTGTCTTAAGTGTGTGAGAGAGAAGACCTGGGGTGTCTTTGCCCCTCACTTTTATAGTCCAGTCACCCTTTGAAATGCATTTTCCTGTGGGTTACCCCTAAATAAAGTTCCTTCCTCCTGTAAGTATGGAGATATGGAGTCTTGTGGTGAGAGGTTCCATATGAGTGATCTGTTCCTGCTCCTCTTCATTGCTCAATAATAGCCACTTATTAAGTGATTTGGCTTTGGCACCTGGCTAGAAACATCAGCTTGTTCTTTGTCTTTGAGGAACAGGTTTATCCCCAGCTCCTCAGACTTGTCTGGTAAACATATTTGTCATAATTTTAGCTTATGTTCATAACTTTACATATGTTGCTCCATACATTTCATCATGTTATTAGTTTTGAGTTATTGAGTTTTCCACTGAGTTATTAGTTTTCCAATGATACTTCACAAGACATATTTTGTATAATGATAATCACAGTGGCTTGTGGGGTGTGAATACAGGGGTGTGTTCAGTCATAGTGCTGTAGAAATATCATAAGAAATGACTCCTGCCTTTGAAGATCTTCAAGTCTAGAGGGCAAATTTTGGCCTAAACAACTCTTCTCTTCTCCTGAATGAGCTCTATCTCATTACTGTTACTTTACACCTAACATTAGGAAACCTGGGGTGCACTGCTGAACATGTCACTACCATATATATCAGCGCGTTTGGATGTAACCTGGGATGGAGACAAGCAGGTTTATGTTGTGCAAATTGGCATTATGTATCCACTTCTGAGTAGGAAGCATGCCTTTGAAATAGAGTACAACATCTGCTCAACAGCCCCAGAGATGATGTGGAATTTGATCAGGCCCTAATTACTATCTCTTACCTGGTGTATGAACTCTTTGGCATAATACAGAGTCTATTTATCCAGCTGAAATTTACCCCTGGGGATCCCAAACACAGTCCTGGAGGCTACTCCCATTACCAACTTCCATATGTCTCCTGATGTCCCAACATGTGAAGGAAGGGTCATTCTTAGAGGACTGAGGTTAGCCACTAATAGACAGAGCTTTGGGTCATCCAGATCTTTTAAAAATGACTCCTACTTGAACTTCAGAGAGATCCCCATAAATACTAATGGAGAGAGGATAGGCTAATTCCCTCAGTCAAGGAGACAGCCATCAAGCAACATCCCAGTATTGTTCCTCATTACATCCAGTAACTCAGTCCCCATCCACAGCTCTATAAATGTGTCAGAGTTCCACACTTCTTCTCCCATCCCTCTTTTCTGAGAGGAACCTGGACTGACAGGATGTGGGGAGTGGCTTGGAGCTCAGTTTAAGGTTGCAGTTTGATATATAGGTAGGGGAGTAAATTATTCTGGCGTCAGTAGCTTTATCCCGTTTTTAGTTTTATAAATTCATTTGGTTATGTTTTATTTTCAAGTTTGTTACAAAATCCCTGAATTGTATCCCTTGCCAACAATTATTCCTGGGTGATCCAGTGAGAAACTAATGTATCCATTACAAGTGTGTGACCATGCTCAAGCCATATCTTAAGGCCTTTTTCAGAACAGTTGTGTAGCAGTGTCTCAAAGGGTGTTCCCTCTCCCCATTGCAGATATTTCATAGTTAAGTGGAGAGTAGTTTTCACTTCAAACAGTGATTGAAAATGCACCATTGAAAACTGATTTCTTGTTCCATGTTCCCAGATATGGGGTGGGGATAGGGAGAATGACAGTCTCCATCTTTGCTTTACATATTAAACTTTTAATATTGTCTTAACTGGGGATCCAATTTTTCAACTCCATCCAAACTAGGCTTTTAAAGGTTTAATATACAAATCACTGTTTTTCTTTCCCTAAAACACTACTGTTAAAAATGTTTATATTTTCAGATTTTTTCCATTGCTGTTATAACAGTCATTCTAAAAAAGCAAATGAAAATCAGTATTGACACTTCTTGACACCTAGTATCTTTAATCTAAAAACGTGTAGGAATCGCTTAGTTTGGATTGTTGGTCATCAAGATCTTGGATATGTCCTTTCACAGAAGTAGATCTGTGATATGGTCTACATTCAGCACTAATGAAATGCAATAAACTGGAATTCTACATAAATGATTACCTATTTCAGTTAATGAAACAGACTGTCTAAAACATTTAATTACAAATGGATCTACAGAAAACATTGCATGTTATTTACAAGTATTCTATATAAAATATTCAGCAGTTGTAGGCAACTGTATTTTGTAACTCTCAACTTTCTGCTGCACTCTGAAAAATAAATATAAAGATTATGCTTTTGGCTCCACCATGGAGCTGTCAAGTGTAACTGCAAGTTCAGTGTTGCCACTTACCACATAACATGAATCCTATTTGAAGCAGCTGCTTGGTTTCAAGCTTAAATCTCAATACTATTTTTTTTGTCTGCCTTGCCTAGCCTATTTGTAGTATGTTATAAGAATAGATAGGCATTAGAAATCTTTAAAGCATGCAAGTGTTGTACTAAGAAATAGGTAAAAACAGTGGAAGGATGTTTAAATAATCAAATGGTATAAATGTCAATTGAAAGTTAATGTGTGTTTTGTCTTAACTTAAAACCCAAACTGGATGGGAAAAATGAATCAGTATGCAGCCTTTCACTAGGATAACTTTTTAAAAATTCTTGCTTAAAGCGGGAGCTGCTTTGCCATATGCATTTATCTAACAGTCATCTCTGATTTTTTCCTCTCTTGTTTGCCCCCTCCCAGCTCCTCCTCCAATTGTCGGTTTCAGTTCAGCAGTGTTCTTCCTCATTTATAGACTTCAGTCATCACAAAATGGGATTTCTTACTGATGACATCTTACACGACTGTGAAGCCCTAAAACACAGCACCTAAGACTGCTTCAGAAGTAACAGTTCCACGACACTTGCCCCATAACTTCCAGGGTTGGGCAACACCTGTTCCTTTTTCCACATGAATTTGTTTTGGTTTTTTTAAGTTCCATTACTGTCTACCACAAATGGGGATGACCACCTACTTCATAAGCACACAAAGAAGAAAAGGAGACAAAGCATAACACAGCTTTGGATTGAATAATGTATCACATCATATATCAGCATCCTACCCTGTCACATGTCACTTCATCACATATTAACATAACACACTATCAAGTCACACTGCCGGGTCCATTCTCTATGGCTTGTTTTAGCCATAGCGCTTGTAATGAAGGACAACATGACTTGAAAAGCACATTGTCTTGCGTTAAATCTTCCTACATTTATCTTCCTGTTTGACACAGAATTTTATTTCTGGATGAGCCAAGGACTGTGGTCAACTAGACCTATCTCATGAGGGACAGTTAATCCAGCATTACAAAGTGTCTGCAATAATGAAATGGTTTCCAATATTCACAGATTCTGGCAGCTGCTTTCTGTGTTACTTCCAATTTTAAGGACCTTTGACTTTTTGAATAATACAGCATGCAATACTAATAGACAAACTAAATGTACAGGGACAAATTCTGCTCTGTTTCACAGTAGTGTGACCCCACTTACAGACCAGCATATAGAAGTGTGTCACATTCATAAATCTCATTTTGCATTGGTTCAGCTAAATTTTTCTGAGGCTAGATCCTGCTAGGTGCAGATAGTCCTCCAGTGGAAGATGAGGGCATTCACCTGGCAAGATCAGGCCCTGGGTTTGGATGAACATGTGAGTTTTGCTGTGACTATTGTTTAAGTTTGACCAAACTAGAAAATTCAAAGAAACACAGCCTGAACTAGGGAGTATCTCATGGAGACTTTGTGGAGAAAGGTTTGTCAGAAACTAGGCCAAGTTTTATCTGAAAGACTTACCTAGTTTGGCAAAGCAGAACTACATTTTCAACTAGTAACAAACTGCCCAACAAACTGAATTTAATCTAGTTTTGTTCCAAAACTTTGTGTGGTGGTGAGACTATTCTTGGTCCATTTCTCTTTTTGAACAGTGAGATATTTTAGAAAACTCCCAACCTGTATTTGAAGACTCTAAAAAATGTAGGGTTGTGTATATATAAACTTTTACATTACTGTGTGTTTTCACATTACAGGGGCTGTTGGATGAGAAATTTGAATGAAGCCAAAAAAGTTATCAGGCTTTTTCCCAAATGAAGTCCTCTGAGGCTGACATCCTAATTTGAAAATATGTTAATGGCAGCTATAAATGTAAGGTTCTGTGGACATGTTTCTATGGGCTAATTAAATGTCTGACTTAATGGTCTTTGTCACAGAAAGAGACCCTTGTATGACACTGTGAGGTATCTAAGTGTAGGTTGATTGTGCCTCAGTAGCTTCCCTCTTTTGGT
Source organism: Chelonoidis abingdonii (assembly GCF_003597395.2). Lineage (NCBI taxonomy): Eukaryota > Metazoa > Chordata > Testudines > Testudinidae > Chelonoidis > Chelonoidis abingdonii. The sequence continues at coordinate 73,643,915 of NC_133773.1, forward strand.
ATAGTTGTGTCTCTACACACACTGTCCCATAAAGAGGAACAATCAAAGTTGAAAGTAGTAGCACAGATTATCTTCAAGGATTACACTACATACTACTGCCAAATGTCTCATAGCATTTATTTCTCCTTTTTGGGGACTTGATCTGAGAAGAGGCTAAATGCTCATGTCACCTACTACATGGGAGAAGCTATGTTCTCTCCCTGAAATCTCACCTTGGCCCAGAGTGAGCCTGAAAGCATTGCATGTATAGATGACACTAATATTTCTGATGGGGTGTTGGTCAAGGGGAAACATTTCTCCCTGTGCTAATTCAACTTTAGCTACTACTCTTTTGCTCACAGATTGTAACTTAATTTAGCAGTATCAGCTATGTTATCAAAAGCAGCGTGTCAGTTAAGGGCTAAGAACAAGAAAAGCTGATTCATTCCTGCAAGCCTGAGTCAGAAAATTTGGGAGGAGGTGGTTTCTTAGCTCTTGGAGGGGAGTAAAATGAATGAATGCAGGAGTCTTTAATATCACTTAGCACACTGTAAACATGAGCAGTATTACTGGAGCATTGAAGTAGTTCAGGTCAGAGAGATGACAGAGTCTGTATACAGTGAATAGAGAAGTTTCAGAAGGGAAAAAGTACCTGATCTGAAGCATCACATACCCCCAACTGCTCAGACATCACAATCCAACCTGATTGACCCAGAGTGTGAAGGTCAAAAATGTGGCTGAGAAAAATTGAATATTGAACCAGGCATGAAATGGAAGAAATGAAAACCCTTCCTCCTCTAGGACTAAATGCAAGACTTTTCTTTCATCTACAGCTTTCCCACAATAATTAATAATACAAAAAGTTGTTCACACTCAGTGCAGGAACCAAAGGGCTTGCAGGAAAGGTGGTTGTGTGCTATCCATCCCTGCATTGTCCTGCCACCCCAAGTCTCCAGTGCAAGTTAGCTGAAGCTGAACTAGGAATATATAATGTGCTAGGACTATTGTTGTCTAGAGATTGTGAGAAAGAAGCAGCGCACCAATCACAGGGAAAACCAGGTGTGGTCGGTGAAGGTTTGTCTACTTCAGCTTTACAGCACTTGGTGATTCCACCTCTCCCATCCCCCACACATTTATTTCCACACAGTAGACATAGCATCAAACCATATGTTGTCCTTGTGAGGGTACCATCTTCCTGAAAAACAGGTTACTTTATTTTGCAGCATAGCTATCACCCTCTAACTGCATTTGCATAACCAGTTTTTGTGATCCTTCCATCACTTCCAGCTTACAGAGCAGTAAGTCATCCCAGAGTATACTTTCTTACGTGCTGCTCTTTGTTCATGTCCTCCAGGCACTCTGTCTCCTGCTGAGACTTACAGGTTAACTTCCTAGAATTCATTCATGCAAACACAGTTAAGCAGCTTGACAGGCACAGAAGCATAAACATAGTCAATATGTAGTTATTTTGTGACTATCACTCAATCTTGTTTGTTGCAAAATGTCTCAGATGGAGCTATCATGTCCTGGTTACAACGACTGTGTACTCTTTATAGGGTAGATAAGGCCTGAATTGCAGTAGCCTAAGTCAGCAGATATACTCTGATATGGACAGGACAGTGATTCATGCATGAGGACAACGTCACCTTTGCTCAAACCCAGACATGAATAATAGCCAGAAAAAAATGCTGTTAATTGTGGCTTTTTCCCTTTTTCATCAATATAATTGCCTTTTTGTGAGACATATTGGAGTATGTGTCATTGTTATTCATGGAAACTGTCAGGCTCCTTACCTCCTTTAAGAAACATGAAAGGTGAATGACAGATGGGGACCGCAATCTTGGCAAGGAAGATCTCCATTAGCAGACAGCCAAGCAAAAAGAGAATCAAATTGGGGGTACAGTGGGGGAACAAAGCTTAAGAATACTATTTAACTTTTTACACAAACTATATCTCTATCTTTATTGTAAAGTGGCCTGTGATGCCATGGTATGTTGTTGACACAGAGACGTAATGGTTGGAATTAATGACCTATTTGCTCTATGAGTTGACTGTAGAAAGGGCAAGAACTACAGTGCTTAAATCCTCCCATTTACTCTTAACTGCAATACCAACACTGTTCTGGTGGTCTGCCTAACGCTTTAAAAACATTTAATTCAGTTGAGTCAGATAATATTTAACTATGCAAACGTGTTTCTGAAGGCTTATAAGAAATTTCTACCTATTCTCTAATGCATTCAGATTCTAAGGGCCACTCTCCCATCTTGATGTGTATTTTTGTACTGTTTGCTTTCAGGTATATTGTAAGCTCTTTGGGGCAGGAAACTTATCTATTTGGCACTCAACTCCTATTGAGAATATACAAATACAGTATCACCCTAAATAATGCTTATAATTAAATTCATAAACAGTGTTGCACTGCCTATCATTTGCCTAAGAACTGGCGGGGCAACCATAGAGTGGCAGCTGGTGGTTGGTGCCGGGCTCTGCAGGCAGCACCACTGCCAGCAGCAGATCAGAAGTAAGGGTGGCATGGTATGGTGTATTGCCACCCTTACTTCTGCTCTACTTCTGGTGGCAGCACTGCCTTCAGAGCTGGATGGCTGGAGAGTATTGGCTGCTGACCAGGAGCCCAGTGGTGCTGGGGCTATGAAGGATGAAGCCTAGAGGTGTCGGGGCTCAGCCCCAGACAAATTAAGCATTACTTACTGGATCTTAAGTTCTCCTGATAGAATTAGCTATGACTGAGCTAGAACACCACCCATTTTTCCATTAGTGATGGAAATGGAGCCAAAAAATGAATGCAAAGGGGAGTAAATATTGCAAAGTTCACAGCAAAAACTGAGTTGTTACCCAAACTGGACAGTCAACTTTTTTTACTATGCCACCCCATTTAAATGCAAAACCTGTGTGTTTAATATGCCATGCCACAACATTAGTCTCCAAGGTAATCAACAGGAGGCACTACTTTTTGTATTAAAGCACAGTAACTTCAACACAGCCGATCCTCCTGACAGTGTTGCTAGACGTGACAGAATTGAAAATCTGAAGTCTTCATATCACGCTTTTTCTGAGGTTGTGAGAATGACATTTGAAGTAACAGCTGCTTCTCTTTGGATAATGATTGCCTTAGCTAAAAGGAAAAGCCTTTCCTGACTGCTGAGCATGTTGGAAATGCAGGAGGAGCTTTTTGCCAGAGATAAAAACAAAGATGGCATTGTGAACCATATCAAGCAAGTTCCCCTTCTAATTCCAGGGCAGTGTGAACATTGAAGGTAATTTAAGAGGATTTTGTCAGCATTGCTTTCTAATTTTAAAAAACACCAAAAATATCTCTCTTGCAGTGGATAAATCAAGAAATTTAAGTGCCACTACCCAGATATATCTGTTTGTTAGATTTTATGATGGTGAAATTTTCAAGGAAGAATTTTTGTGCTTAATACCGCTAACCTACACCACAGTAGAGAACATTTTTGAAAAGATAAAAGGCCTTTTTGGGTAAAAAAGAAAAGGTTTAGATCTGCAGAAAGTAAACTTGATTGTTACAGATGGCGGTCCCTCTACGATAGGGAAAGAGACAGGCTTTGGTCCATATTGGGCAGTGATACACCCTTCACTGCATCATTTACCAGACTGTCCTGTGCCATCAGTTGTCTGGGGACTTGCAAAAAATAAAAAAAGGGGTGTTGTGATGAGATTAGTGAAATACATATGTTCAATATCTAGCTTACCATACTGTCTTCTTAAAGCTCTTTTACAAGACATTTCAGATTAATACAGTGACCTGTTGCAGCAGAATGATGATCACTGGTTAAGTAGGGGCAATGGGTTAGAGGGGTCATGTGTGCTTCAAAACATATTGTTTTCTAACCACAAGACCAACATGGCTTACAACTTCCTAGAATTTAAGTACGTCCCCTGTATATCACAGGTACCTTTTCTGTGTGATATTCCTGGTTGCTTGAATTCTCTCAACTTGCAGCTCTAAGGCCGTGCAAACAGTGTTGGGGATCTGTTTTGAAAAAGTGTGTGCCTTTCAGAGGAATCTTGTAATCATTCAGGCAGACTTAACAGGAAAGATGTTGCATTTTCTCACATTGCATTTTGTTGCTACAGACGAAACTGCGTTGAAAACTGTTTAGAAATTCTTGCAAACTTTAAAATATAATTTGAGAATTTTCAAAGGATTTGCTTTTATTTGTTACTGATTCCTTTGTCTCCACCAATGGCCCTTGCCCTTCTGAAGCAAAGTACTTTCTTGATTCAACTGATGAAGGTACCTTTCAATTAGAAATTGTAAGGCTCCAGAGATCCAATGTCTTGAAGGCAAAATTCAGAGAAGTATGACTTGATGGTTTCTGGACTCAATATGCTCAGTAGTTTTAGAATAGCCAGATCTAGCCATCTATCTTTTAAACATATTTAAATATTTGGATCAACTTCCCTCTGTGACTCTGGGTTTTCTACCATGAATGTTTTTAAAGAAAAACACCACCACAATCACTTGACAGATGAGCATCTTAACCAGTGCATGTGTCTTGCCCTGACATCCTACAAGCCACTCTTCACAAAACTTGCCAGAGATCATCGATGACACCTCTCCCATTAGAGAATCCACAAATACAGGTAATAATGTTGATTTATAAACTTTGTTAAAAGATAGAAACACTAATACTTTGCAGTCAAGGTCGGTCTTCATTAACAGCTGAAGGTTTCTTTTTAATTTTGTCAGCCTTCTGTGCAAATGACCTGCCTCTTGTCATAAAATTCTCAAATCAGCCCATAGGTAGATCAAATTAAGTATCACTGCTCTATAGACAGTTCCTCAGAATCGTGGCAAGTGCAGCTTCCTTAAGGACAGCTGGTGAAATTTATGCAGTGTTACCTATCTAACTGCAGACATCCATTTTTCTGTTGATAAAGTATGGGTAATCAACAAATCTTTTCTGATGAATAGAGGTTCCTTTATTTGAATGAGGCTTTTGCATATATATGGGGTTGCTTTCCCATTGATACAATGGGGGGGTTACATGCCAAATTTCAAAGGAAGTACTCTCATCACTGAGGATTGGAACACTAGAATTTGAAAGACAAATATCAAATTCAGTATCATGCTGAGTAGTAATATGTAAACTACATGGAAAATTAAATTATGACCTTAGGCTTAAGTGGTTTAACTACAAAATAATCTCTCTAACAAATTCTCTGTTCTGCAAATAGTCACTTTATAAAATCTGATGATGTTTACCATTTCACTTTTAGTTACATCTTAGTATTTTATTAGAGTGGCTGCATAAAACTTAAATCAACACAAGATTATGATAACCTGTACCAAATCCAGCAAAAATACAATTTTTACTCCCCATTAGCTACACAGGCTGCTTGGAGCACTGAATCTATGCAATCATGAGTCCAATGATCATGCATCCAACACAATATCCCACTCAATGAGGTGGCCTATCTGACACTGGAACTGAGCCATAACTCTACCCACCCTTCTGGAAACCTGCACGAAATCACCTATTGAGATTACATGCATATTCAGCCATGAGTTGCTTTTATTTAATTCTATCTCTAGGGAAGTAATCTTCAGCAAAATACTTAGTTTATCAGGAAATTACTATACTATTAAATAGATGTATGATCCCCTTCCAATTGGAAGTCAATGGCAAAACTAAGGGGTGACTTGATTAAATTAGAAGAACAAACACTTGAAAATGGGCTCTTCAGCCTAGCACCAAAAGGTGTAACTTGATCCCATGGCTGGAAGTTTAAGCTAGAAAAATTCAGACTGGAAATAAGGTATACGTTTTTAACAGAATATAATTGACCATTGGAACAAATTACCAAGAGTTGTGGATTTTCTATTACTGACAACTTTTAAATCAAGATACAATGTGTAAGCTATGGCCTAGAAACTATTTTGTGGAAGTTCTAGGTCTTGGGTTATGTAAGAAGTCTAACTCGATCACAATGGTCCTTTCTGGCCTTGGAATCTACAAAAATTCACATCAACTTCAGCGAGAGCATGATTAGGCCCTGAACTTATTATGAGGGACCGGGTTTAACTCTAATGTAACATTATACATGCAAATTCAAAAAGTGTTAATGACTTCTCAATACAAGTTAAATTCAAATAGAGAAGGGGCAACAGGGAATGCAGTGCTTGCTTTTTCTCTGAATGAATAAATATCTTAACCAAGAACTGTAGCACTTTCGAACAAGTATATATTTTCAAGGAGAAAGCATGCATCTGAGAGAAGGCTCCAGAGAAATCAGCATTTACTACTTGACTAACCAGTTAGTCTCTGACCTGAGGTGACCTTAACAGCCCTTATTCTAAAGTGATCATTAAATGGAATACTAAAAGCTTTCAGAAAACAATTTTGGCTCTGCTCTCAGCTATTGTTATCCTCTGACATGGAGCATTCCCTTTTGAACACTTCTAATTTTATTACCTGGTACTCCCTCAGAAAGTGAGAGATCCTCAATATTTCCTAGGTCTAATCGTGTTTCCTCCTTCTACATAATATATAAAAAGCAGAAATCTAATTTGTTTACTAAAATTAAACACTCAGTGCTAGCTCATTAAAACATATTTAACAAAAATCAGTTGCAGTATGTATTTTTTTAATAAATTCAGCGCATAATACAGAAAATAGCTTTTCTTTGTATGTGGCAAATGCAGCTTTTAAACCTTTCGGGCATGATTTTCCTCTTACTTACACTAGTTAATATCATTGACTTCAATGGCTTACCCCAAGACAAGTAAGAGGAAAATCAAGCCATTGTTTTCTAAAGAGCTCTAATTCGAGAATGAAACAGGAACAGGGAAGAATGCCTGGAGTCAAAGAACCTTAAAAGAGGCTGAACTTTACCTGGCTCTGCAACAGGCTTCCTGTGTGACTTAGGTTATGTCTACACTACATAGCTTTTAGCAACATGGTTGTGCTGCTAAACAGTGCGCAGTGTAGTCACTGTTTGTTGGCTTTACTGCTGACAAACTTCCACCCCAGCCCCCCAATAAGCGCCATTAGCGTTGTTGGCAGGAGCGCTCTCAGTGCTGTTCACACTGTCACTTGTTGTCAGAAAAACTTTTGTCTTTCAGGGTGTGGGGTTTTTTTAAACGCCTCTGAATGACCCGTTTGTCTTTCACTTGCTGGTGTAGACCTAGCCTTACAAGTAAGTTGGGGCACATTTACAAAAGTGGCTTCTAATTTTGGAGGCCTTGATATGTGGAAGCTCAACTATAGGAACGTAAGGCCTTTTTCATCATTGCCCTTTTAGTCCAGGTATGCTGACACAAATGGACAACAAACTTGCTGGAACTAGTTACCAGGGCATTACCTCAGCAACAGGGGTATGGTGTAGATTCCTGGGGCAGAATGGAGATTGCAGCTGAACGTCCACGAACAGTAAGCCTTAGCACAAATATAACACTTTTCACAATACATGACAATGTTTTGATTTTGGTCAAACTGCATTTTCTGATGGAAAAACTGTTCCACTGGAAAAACTTTCAAGCAGCTATGTGTCTGGATAAGGAGTATTATTCCTATTGTACGGATATGGCAGGGGATAGTTTTACAGTTGACTTCATTAGGACCAGGACTTAAGCCTTGAGCAAATGACTTAGCCCTAAGAGTCAGACTTAATATTAGAACTCATGAGTTTCTGGCTCCAGTCCTGTGCTCAGATTAGGCCCCCCACTCTCTGGGGCCAGATTCTTCAAAGTGCTGATAACCTCCAGCTCCCAGAGACTCCAGTGAGAGTAGCAGGGGCTTAGGTTTTTTCGAAGAGTGAAGCCTTATACTGTCGTTTTGTGGGTAGTAGACTTCAGCCTGTAGTGCTGCCAGCTTGGTATCTTACATGTTACAGACTAACTTTTAACACATTTCCTGTAGAATGTAAGGTGTAGTAGGGTTAATGCAAGTATCAGAGGGGTAGCCGTGTTAGTCTGGATCTGTAAAAGCAGCAAAGAATCCTGTGTCACCTTATAGACTAACAGACGTTCGGGAGCATGAGCTTTCGTGGGTGAATACCCACTTTGTCAGATGCATCTGACGAAGTGGGTATTCACCCACGAAAGCTCATGCTCCCGAACGTCTGTTAGTCTATAAGGTGACACAGGATTCTTTGCTGCTTTTAGGGTTAATGCATTAAGACCACAGTTCTGAGATTCTTGTATTGGTAACTCCCTCTCACCCAAACAGTCCTGTTAAATTTTGTGGGACTACTTTAGGGTGACCAGACAGCAAGTGTGAAAAATCAGGATGGGGGTAGGAGGTAATAGGAGCCTATATAAGAAAAAGCCCCTATAAAATCGGGACATCTGGTCACCCAAGACTACTTCCATAAGCAAAATGACTAATATGAGGGAAGGCTGCAGGATTGAACCTGAATACAGTATGTTCCCATATGCCTTTTTTATGCTCTTACTTTGTTGTGTAAATAAAAAAATGCTTTGAACTTAAATATACATGTTCTAAGGGAAAATATGGCAATTATAAAAATTCATTATAGAACTGAGCTGATGTCTGCCATTTAATAATTAATAGCTTACTGACACCATTTAAATAATTAATATATGCCCAAGCTTCCTAATAAGAAAATATTGTGATCTAACTTATTCCACATTTTTAAACTCGTTTCCATTAGAGTCAAATAAGGAAATATTGGAAATTTTACTTATACAGTTGATTGCAAATCACTAAAGCTGCTCATCCTAATATAAAATGGGATGGAATGCTTTGTTTTATTCCCCCTTCATGATGAAGTAACACATTCCAAAATCAGTAGGACCTACCTTCTAATTGTGAGGCATTAAGTAGCAAAGGTAAAAAATAAAATATTAAAAACATACAGATACCCTGGCTTCTATGCTGCCTTATCTGTCAAATATGGAAGCCTGTTTATTGCTAATATAGGTGCTATCATGTAATGCTTTGATAGAAAATCCTTTTCATATTTACTTTTCCTTTCATGTAACTACACATCACTAGAAAGTAGCATGATGTCACCGCATGACATAGAGACACAAACTCGTGAGTTGTAACCATGTCTCTTTCAAAGACTTCTTCCATGGTCTTCACTTAACCTCGTTTCTGTTCACCCATTGTTAAATGTGGGATATTTTCCTACCTCACCAGTTGCTAAAAGGATTAATTTCAGTTAAGAGTAAGTGCTATATAAAGGCTAAATGTTATTAATAGTACAGTGCTTGGTAATATTTGAACGAACATTTTTACCAGATCAAGTCGATATCTTAAATGATTAAAATAAACTGCAGACAATTAATATGGCTTCACTATTTTTTTTTTGAAAAACATGGAATTATATTCATGCAAAGAGTCAAAAAAAACCTTACTTCACTTAATTAAAACTCAAATTTCTAAAATTGTTTAGATACCAGTACTTTATTGTACAATCAGAATGATAAACATCCCATTTGGACCCCAGACAACCCATCTAGAAAAAAAATCATTTGAGTTGAGTTTCTGCCATTAAAATGCTGCAGTCCTCCAGTTCAGTGCTTGATTTCTTGCAACAGTTGAGAGCGGAGAAGTTAGACCATTCAGTAGTATTTCATAAACACAGCTCCCCAAGCACATTAAACCCTACATCTGAGTTATCGTTCACTTGTAAGATTCCTAACTCTTTGGGGGAAGGAGGGCAATCACATTACCATATAAAAGTTTGAGGCACACAGTGGTCAATAAACAGCAATTGCTTTTTCAAAAAAAGCAGATTGTCCTTGTGCCAGTTTGTTAGAAAACTTTCAGAACAAGTTATCGTAGATTTTTTTTTACTAACATTGTCTTTTTATCTTTAGAGACAACTACCAAGAAGGTGTGGGTGTTTTCTTTCTTTTAGAGCCCTCTGGGTAATACAAAACTCCTTCCATCATCCAAATGCCTCATTCTCCGTGTGGGCTGATCATTTCCCCATTGCACACTCACATTAAAGTATGAGCTTGTGACAGATAGATGCAAGAACTGGCCCAAACCACAAAAAAGCTTGTTTGTGGTGTTAAAATGCACAACTGAAATTTTATACATATGTATTTTCTAAAAGATTTTCTAACTCAACCAGCAGTTAAAAGCTGGCTGAAGAAATTAACGGTTTAAATTCAATTGCCTGTATTATGAAGCAGATCAGACCAGACTAGATGTTCATAATGTTCTGCATGGCCTTGAAATCTATTATTGTATAAATTTGTGGGGGAGATGTTTTGGTCAAAATAAACAAATAAATAAAATCAAGTTTCTTCACAATGTCCCAGGTAAAGGATCAGGGATAACATTCACATCTGTTTCCTTTCAGATACGCTGTACTGTCTAAAGAGTGCACAAACATATTCATATTTTATAAGATTAATGATACTTTCAGTTTCATATGGAAACATTACGAATACGATGCTTTATCATCCTATTATTTCCAGTGACTCAATAATGCTTTGGACTCAAGCTGGTTGAGTATGACAGGGTCCACAGACCATGCCTCCATACTAGCACACAGGGAGCTAATTCACCCAGATGTACAAAAAGTAATAAAAAAGTGCCAAGTGCCAATTAACCTCAAAAGATAACCGGGAACTATGAAATCAGCCATATGACAAGGGTCTAAAAACAATCATATTTATAGGATAGAATAAACATTACAGTTTGCTTCAGGTATATTCTTTGAAATTCAGTATGTGCTGATAAATATTGTGGAGACCTACAAAGGGGTTAGGTCTGGGAGAAAATCTAATACAATTCCTACTTAATACAGAAGCAAGTTTGCATTCCAGCTTGGGATTTTGTGCATTTGTTCTTATTTTTTTCCAAAGTCATTTTGTTTTCATTTTTCTTTTCTTTTACTCTCCTCTCGAAAATAGAGTGCTCATGCTCCATGCTTAAGTTCAAGATTTATGTAGACTTTCAATGTCAGAGGAAAAGTGAGAATTTTTTCCAGAGATCAGCACTTTGCTGAATTGAAAGCTATTTAATTATTTGACATTTTACTGATGTTCTCACAATCAACTTTTCTATCTGATTACTACCACATTTTCAATGATTTTCTGCAGTGTGTGAGGTAACTAGCAAAGAGTCAGGCTTATCTGTATTTTTTTGTTTGTTTGCTTCTTTGGCTTGTGGTGTGGCACAGCAACCATCTATCACCTGGCTCGTCAGACAGAATAACGATTTGAAAGTGGAAATAATCCATGGCTTTAGCATTACTCAGTAAGAGTCCTATAGAACCTGATAGAGCAATACGTTTTCTATGATTTTTTTTTAAACCAACCTGTAGCATTCTCTAATATGGATAACATTCTTTTCTAAATTATATAGGTTTTCAGAGGAGATTTTATAAAATCTTATTTTCATGTCTCTCACATTATCTAAAGCTTTTAAGGTCATAGATTCCCAATGTCTTCCCTTGATATTTTACTATATTTTAGACACAAAGTGAAAGAGGCATAGGTTACTGGTTTAGGAAAGAAGAAATATTTTAGGTCTATTCCTACTAAAGGTTTTAATATGTGTTGAGACATAATTTCCAACAAATCTTCAGTGGCTCAAACATATTGCAGGTGTGGCCAAACTGTGGCTTGAGAGCCACATGTGGCTCTTTTACAGTTAAAGTGCAACTTGCTGAGCCTCCCTCTCCCCATTCTCCACCTACCAGACTGGTGGAGCGAGCTTGGGCCTTCTGTCCTGTGGCAGGTTGATGGGACTAGGGGCTTCTTCCCTGCATGGAAGGGAGGTCTGGGAGCTTTAGTCCTGCATGGGTGGGAGGAGATGCTGGGGCTTGGGACTTCAACCAGGCACTGCCCTGCTGAGATGAAGCCCTTAGCCCTGGTGGGTGCTACCCCACAGGGCAGGTTGTGTGTCTCTTGTGGCGCTCAAACTTCTGAAGATTATTGTGTGCAGCTCGGAGGGCCTGTAAGTTTGGCCACCCCTGTAATATCACTAACCCCAAGGGTTGAAAAACTAAGTCAGGTTTCCACAATCATAAGACTAGCTTCCAAGTCATCACAAAAACCGTTCAGTTCTTTTACTTGCCTTCTCGGTTGAATTTTTAGTGTTCAATTTCTTTGTATTCTTCCACTGAGGCCTATTAACTTTCATTTCCTAAAAAAACCTCAGCTACATGATTCCAGCAGCTGGGGCTGTCTCCCCCTCCCCCTCCAAGTATGACATTTGTGAGAAAGTTGGTAGAGCTGACAATACTGTAAAGATGTGATGCTGGTTTTAAAACATGACAACAAAACTATATCAAAGGAAGCCTAAAATTATGTGGAAACTGTAGGCCAAATTCACCCCTGGTGTAAGTGAGAATACCTTTGGAGTTAAGTCTGCTTCAAACAGGATGCCATTTAACCCAGAGTTTATATACAAATTAAGCATTTCAATTTTTAAAAACCAATCGAGCAGTAAGAATTGATATTTGCATGCAGGTAAATATGTCTAATATGAGATGTATCTCAATGAAACAGCTCTTAAGTGAACAGGAGCAACACCCATGGGAGTTTTGTGAGGAAGTATGAAAGGCTAATTATACCTAACATACTGTAAACTTAGGCCAATACCTTCTCTCCCTCACAAAAGACCCTACTATAATAATAATAATAATAATAAAAAAATGCATGCAAGAATTCCAGCAGCAAGGTGGGGTCCATTCAGTTCACTGGACTGAATTCAGCACATATAATTATGTGCCTTGTGGGCAAGTGCCATAAGTGTGCATTTGGTGCAAGCATGTCATGGCTCTCTGAGACAGAGTACGGGCTCTTGATGCCAGAGTGACTGAACTGGAGGAGCTAAGGAAGACAGACGCGTACCTAGAGGAGACTTCCACTGACACAGTGCAATGGTCCCATTCCTTGTCTGAAAACCTGTGTGCTATTGAGGAGAATGAGAAGTCTTGGGAAAGGCAAACATTTTGCTGGAGTGAAGGAAACCAATCCCTCCTTCTAGATGATGTCATGGTATTCTCTTGCACCCCAGTTATTAGCAAGAGACAGATAATAGTAATGGGGGATTCAATCATTAAAAATATAGGTAGTTGGGTTTGTGATGACTGGGATAATTGCATGGTGAATTGCCTGTCTAATATGATGGTTGCAGACCTCTTTAGACCTCTAGATAGACATGTATTCAGTGTGAGGAGGCACTAGTGTTTGTGGTACATGCAGATACCAGTGACATAGGGGAAAAAGAGGAATGGAATCCTAAAGGCCAAATTTAGGCTATCAGGTAAGAGATTAAAATCAAAGACTTCTGTGGTAGCACTCTCTGAAATATGTCCAGCTCTGCCCACAGGGTCAGTTAGACAGGCAGAACTAGAGGGTCTAAATGTGTGGTTGGGATGATGGTGTTGGAAGGAGGATTTAGGTTTATTAGGAACAGGAGAACCTTTTGGGAAAACAGGATACTATACAGGAAGGATGGCACCATCTAAACTAAAATGGAACCAGGTGGGTGGCATATAAAATTAAAAAGAGCATAGAGGAGTCTACACTGAGTGCTGGGGCCAAGCTGACACATATGAAGAACATAAAGGTTGGACAAAGACATCCCTTAGGGAGGATTTATTCAAGACATATTCTATATTCTAGTAAAGAGGGGATGATACAAGTTGCTGAAGTACAGGTAGGAACTGGAGAAACAGTCAAACAAGAATCCCATTCAATTACATTGCATGAAGGCAAACAACTAAGTATTGACAAATTTTATAAATGCTTGTAAACAAATGCTAGAAGTCTAAATACTAAGTGTCTGGTATTAATGAGGTTATTGATATAATAGGTAGCAGAGAACCTTAGTAGATGATTAATAGAACATGGTAATAGCAGGGGTACAAATATATAGGTATGTCAGATTAGGATGTACTGCTGGGGGAGTGGTACTCTATGTGAAAGAAAGCATATAATCAACTGTAGTAATAATCTTAAATGAGTCAAACTGTACCACAGAATCTCTATGGATAGAAATGCCATGTTTGAACAGTAAGAGTATAGCAGTAGGAATATGCTACTGAACACAATGGTGACTGTGAAATACTCAAAGAGATTAGAGACTACAAAATCAGAAAATGCAATAATAATGGGGGATTTCAACTATCCTCATGTTGAATGAGAACATGTCACCTCAGGATGGGATACAGAGATAAAATTTCTAGACATCATTAATGACTGCTTCTTGTAGCAGCTAGTCCTAGAACCTACAAGGGAAGAGAGAGTTCTTGTTTAGTCCTATGTGGAGCACAGGATCCGGTGTAATTTATGAGTGGCATAACACTCACACGGTATATCTGGGAGTAACTTACATGTTATAGCTGTGGAAGCAGACCACAAGTGGTAGCTCTCATAGCAAAACAGTGTAAAAGGCAGCCCAGACTGGATAACTGAGGGGAGAGAGTTGCTCATTGGTGCAGCTTGTACTCTGGGTAAAGTCACCACAAGAACTAGGGGTCACCCAATGAAATTAATAAGCAATAGGTTTAACACACACATAAGGAAGTACTTTTCCATACAACACACAGCCAGCCAATCTGTGGAACTCTTTGCCAGGGGAATGTTCATTCCCTGTGAAGCCTGTGGCACCAGATACTGTCAGGAGACAGGGCTAGATGAACAATTAGTCTGACCCAGTATGGTCATTCTTATATTTGTGTGTGCACGTATAGGTGATTTACAATAAGTGCTTCCCTCTGTTTTTATATTGCTGGCTTCCCCTTCTTTATTATCAATACAACAGCACAAGTGTCCTTGTCCTCATATTAGCCAGCCTTAGGACAAGTGATGAGAGATCATGACAAACACTTATGAGGTGAGCTGAGAGCGACCCACAAGTACTTGAACAATGAGGAAGCATCCTTTTAAAGGCAAGTCAGTACCAGAAGTATCTATATCACTATTGGCTGACAACCCTACTTCAGACCTAGGTAGTAACGGTCACAGAAAAACCTCTCCTGAAAGTCATATTGTTCCCCTCTTTTTTTAGCACTATGCAGCCTGAAGCAATAGATCAACTGGCTGGAAGTCTGGTCATTTCACTTTCTCCTGACTTAACGTATCAACTGGTGTTAGATACAACAATCATTGTTCTCTCCATTTCCATTAACTTAGTTACATTTTTATACTGGAAAATTACAGGTTATTAATCTTAACTCCACAGGGTTTATTCATGGTCTAGAGCAAGTTCCTTTTTGCAGGCTACAATAATGTGCCTTATTACTGAGTACTATGTCTTCTGTGGCTTCACCTTTGCAGCACTGGGCTCTTGCCATAGAATATATCCCCTGGAAAGTAGATTCCCAAAGAGAAAGCCACCACCAAGGCAGGGCTGATCAGTACTATTTGCAGACTGACTAACATGTTGGTAAAGTCATGATCAAAAGGATCAACACATGCTGCCACAAATGCCAATCTCTGCCACTACTATAGCTGCTGAACGTTCAGTCTGTGTCCATATGGGATGGAAAATTCACACCACCATGGTCCATGAAGTGAGGGAGACAAAGCAATACAGAAACAACATCCGGGGAGCACTTTTAGGTGAGGAAAAGGTAGTGGACTTCCAACCACATCAGAAAGGTTGCATTATTACCACGCGCTCTCAAGGTTCAGCTTCCCCAAACTGGGGATCCAGAAAATCCATGGGGTTTGATTGTCTTCCCCTGACTAGGCTCAGATGCCCCACAAGACTTCATGCATTTGACTTCCATTTTGACCCTGAGTTGCCTTACTTACAGTTTCAGAACAGGGAAGTTCCAGAAGCCTGGAAGAAAGCTAATGGTGTGCCAATATTTAAAAAGGGTAAACAGGATGAACTGGGTAATTATAGGCCTGTCAGTCTGACATCGATCCCTGGCAAGATAATGGAACAGCTAATATGGGACTCAATTAATAAAGAACTAAAGGAAGATAATAAAGTTAATGCCAGTCAAAATAGGTTTATGGAAAATAGATCCAGTGAAACTTTGATTTCTTTGGATGAGATTAAAAATTTGGTTGATAAAATTAATGGTGTGATGTAATATACTTAGACTTTTGTAAGATATTTGCATTATTATTGCACAACACTGATTAAAAAGCTAGAAAGATACAAAATTAATATGGTACACATTAAACGGATTTAAAGCTGGCTAACTGCTAGGTCTCAAAAGGGAAATGTAAGGGGGAATTATCAACTAGGTACATTTTCAGTGGGGCCTTATCGGGATGGATTGTTAGCCTGACCTATAACTTTTTTTAAAAATCAATGACATGGAAGAAAACATAAATCACTACTAAAGTTTGAAGATGACACAAAATTGGAGAAACAATAAATAATGAAGAAGGAAAGTCATTAATACAGAGGAATCTGGCTGCTGGGTAAACTGGATGCAAGCAAGCAGCCATTTTAATAAGGCTAAGTATATAAATCTAAGAACAAAGAATGTAGAACCTACTCAGAGTATGGGGGACACTACTGGGAAGTAGTGACTTTGAAAACTGTTTGGGGATTTTGGTAAATATTCAACTGAACATGAACTTCCTGGGCAATCCTAAATCAAAAGAGCTAATCCTTGGATCCATAAACACGGGAGTCTCAAGCAGGAGTAGAGAAGTTATTTTACCCCTCTATTTGTCACTTGTGTAACCATTGCTGGAATACTGTGTCCAGTTCTGGTGTCCACAATTAGGGTTGAGAGAAGACTTCTAATAAAGATTACAGGATAGAAAATGTGTCTTATAGTGACACTCAAGGAGCTCACTACATTTAGCTTAACAGAGAACAGTAAGGGATGACTTGATTACAGTATGTAATCACCTCCAGGGGAACAACTATTTCATAATGAACTCTTGAATCCAGCAGAGGAAGGTATGACATGAGCCAATGGGTGGAAGTTGAAGCTAGATAAATTGAGGAGTATAATTTTAACAGCGAGGGTTATTAACTCTATTGGAACAATTTATGAAGGGGTTTTGGTGATTTCTCCATCACTAGCAACTTTTAAATCAAGATTGGATGTTTTTTCTCCCCAAAAGATAGGTTCTAGTTTGGAGAGATTTGATAGTATATTTTATACAGCAGGTCAGACTAAATGATCACAATCATCCCATCTAGCCTTGGAATCTATTTCTGCAGGTGCAATTCTATGGCAGTAAGTGACATATCTTCCAGGAATGACACTAGGGGATTTCTTCTCCAGAAGCTAAAGGATATGGGAGGGTGAAGCAAAAGAACAATTTCCTCACTCCTGGTATACCTCTCTTTGTCAGTAAGCACAACTTGGACCCCTTTTAACTGTATCTTCCCTACTTCTGTGCAACGTTCCTGGATTTCCACTCCATCCACTGAAATTCTTCAAGTTGAAATGCACAGAACAACTAGTCACACATGTACTGCCAGGCATTTTCTACCAACTCACAATTTTCAGATTTATGCATAGGGTTTTGCTGCAGGATAGCTCCAGTGCTCCACGGAGTCCAGAGAACCCTGTCAATATTTCAGTGGCTAATAGAAATAATGAGCAACAAGGACTTGGTGACCTTTTTAATGCATGACTGAGTTACTGCTCTTTACACAGAAATATACAGCTTGTGTGACTGTCAAGCATACCTTGTAATCCAACATTCACCCTATGCACAATCGGGGATAACTCATGGTCTTTGAGATTATGAACGTCTTGTTGGGGGAGAAGAGAGCGGGCAACTCATTTCATGTAATTTAAATTTAAAGACCCACCCTCCTCACCTGGGGGAGGAATTTCTAACAACCAGGCCAGCAAGGGCAGACTGGCACACTGTTTGTCCTATGCACGGAGCCATATTTAAAGTCTCTACTCCCCTTCCACTTTCCTTCCTAAACAGAGCTTGAACCCGAAAATGTTTGACTCAGG
Source organism: Chelonoidis abingdonii (assembly GCF_003597395.2). Lineage (NCBI taxonomy): Eukaryota > Metazoa > Chordata > Testudines > Testudinidae > Chelonoidis > Chelonoidis abingdonii. The sequence goes on from NC_133773.1 coordinate 73,661,768, forward strand.
TTAGAGATTTGTGGTATTTCAAAAGCTTACAACATAGGCAAAGGAGGTTTGGTCATGTTTTGGGTGGCTGGCATAAATATACACCACGGACAGCGTGCTTTAGGAGCAGGGTCTCCCCCGATTCGGGGGACCCATCAGGCTAACGAGCGGGGGTGGGCTAGGCAGAGGATACTCCGGGAAGGTGACTGACACCACGGGCGCAGATCATTCCGGGGAGGTGCTGAAGGGGACTGAAATTAAAGCCCACGCTTTGGGGCCCGGCCCCCGAGGCTCCCTGCTCTCACCCCAGGGATGGATCTGGTCCCTTTATTACTCGACGGCGCCTGAGAGCCCAAGGCTGTGATGCCACCCTCGAGCCAGCCTCCCGGCTTCTCCCCGCCACCCCAGCGGCCTTGGCTGAGCCAGCGCTGCCCCCGCCAACCCTGCTGCGGGCACGCGCGGGGCAGTGGAGCCCGCGGGGCTCGAGCTGCCGCCCCAGCCCAGCATGTCGGCCCCCTGGAGGCCGGTGGGGCGCAGAGCGGTGGATTCTCCCCGGCTCCTGGGCGGCGCGGCCCCGCAGCTAACGCCATGCAAACGCTCGGGCTGCTGCGCTGGGAAGCTCCGCGAGTCTCCTCACAGAACAGCCTCGCCAGCATCCACCCCCAGCTCCATCCAGGGGCTGCACGGGACCCGCCCGGCCGGGCCCGCTGCTGCCTCCAGCACGGGGAGACAAGAAGCACCAGCCGCCCCCAGCTTCTGTGGCCAGGAGCGGAGCCGATCGGGAGCCGGACGCTTTACCTGCCTCGGCCGGCTCTGGAATTGCTCCTACTACTAAGGCGTCGGGAACAGGAAGAGCAGCTTTCTGTGCCCAGTAACCCTCGTATCCCCCCCGCCTCCTCCCACCCTCCTGCTGGTCTCCTCGCCGGCGAAGCCAGCTCGCAGCTGCTGCTCCCCGGGAACTCATCATGAAGGAGGCGACGAGAAAGAGCCCAGGAAACAACCGCTACTTCGGGCCTTTACCTCCTTCTTTGTGGCCCGGAACCGTTGGGTTGAGGTGAGGGCGACGTGGGCCGAGTCCGGGAGCGCAGAGATCCATGGTTTTACCCTGCGCCTCCTCCTGCTTTGTTTAAACTGGAGCTGGGAGAGATGTCCCCCTCCCCCCCGGTTAGATCCCGTGCACATGTTGTACCCCAGCTAACATCTCAGCTGAAAGCCATTAGAGAGCGAGCCAGAGCTAGAGGAGGAGGTGACTGGGAGGGAGCTGTTCATCCCGCTTGATTATCCCCTTGCCAGTCCCTCCTGCACACTTAGAGCTTTCTATCTTTGCGCATTTTTTATTTCATAAATTGGGGAGCTCGTGATGTTTTCCTTTATTCTCTGCTTGATCAGTCCCAGGAGAAGAATGGTAACACGAACAGCATCAAAGTGTGAAAATATTGTCCGGGAGGGAGAGGGACGGAGCGGTGGTGAATGCACTTTGCTATACGATAACGGTGCCTAGAAGGGGGGAGGGTAAGTCTCAGACTAGTTGGTATTTTGCTGGTAATGATGTCAGCTGTATCCTTTAAGGGAGCTCTTTCCCTCTGTCACGAAGTGTACTTGATGTAGTTGAGACTTGAGGGAGAGGAGGGGAAACCGAGGCGGTCTCTGGAGGGGTGTGTGTTTGGATCAAGGAGTTTAGAGCTCGCCTTTCAAACTGGAGTTCCTGTTCTCTCCTTCGGTCCTAGCTGCAGCTTCACCTTGTAGCTCCGGATTTCTTCCGTTGTGGGAAGCAGCTGTTTTGATGGGGGAGATGGTCTCTTCCTGCTAGAGGCAGAGGTAGCATTTCATCTCGCAAAGGAAGAGCTTGGAGATTGCTCCCTGGAAGTCCCACTCTGATCAGTGGGTTGCGGAATTGCGAGCTTTAAACCGCGCGTGCCCCCCAGCTCCCACCCAATTTCCCGCAAACCATTTGTTGTCCTATCGATTTCTCAATGACTTCTGATCAGTCTAGTACTCGATCATATTTACTCTGTTTTATATTAACGTGGACTGATCATGTGCTTCACTGTTTCCTCGGGAAAGCCTCAGTCGATGGGCAATGATTTCAGTCGCAGTTGTGGGGGAATTAAGTGAATCTGTGTTTCCGTTTGTTCCGCAGGTTACAAACTCCCCCTGTGAACTGTGAGGATTGGTGGTGACTCGAGGCTTGTAACAAAAGTTTCTCCTAACCAACTCCTAGTTTGGAGGTGACGCGGAGAGACAGAGGGGAAAGGAAATTGGCCCTGAGAGCAAGGAATAGTTCATCTTCTTCTATATATGCTGCCATTTGCCATGAAGAGAAAACAGAAGAGATTTTTGCAAATGACGTTGTTGTTCATGGTGGCTTTAATTTTCCTGCCTAATATTGGTCTGTGGTCTTTGTACAAGGATAAACACCTGGTGAAATCCCCAGAGCCAGGAGAGCAGCAGGTGAGTGAGGTGTGTGTGTGTGTGTGTGTGTGTTGGGGGGGGGGGGGAATACAGTTTTGTTTGCTAAGTAACCAACCATTAAAATTTAAAAGCATAATTTAGCTTGATCCGTGGCTGCTATAAAAAGCTATTTTGCACTTAATGATGCTCATGTGTCATTTTTAACTTGAGATTGCTTTGAATTCCAAATAATATTTAACAGATCGAAGACGTCTTTGATATCCCAATAGTAAATATAATGTGGAGAAAAGGAAAGCATGTATTATACAAGAAAACTTAAATGAGATGTTGTAGAAGGTAAATTAAGCTATGGATATAAGTTTCTCAGAAGAACATTTACATGAATAGTTACAAAATCTGACTATGCAATGATGACGATCTGGGACCAGATGCGCACACTGATGTAGACAGGCACAGTCCAGTGGCTATATCTGGGTAAAACTTGGCCCCCAAAGACTGTAATATTCACTAGGGGCAAACAAAAAGTGCAGACCTTATCAGAACTTCCATCTAGCCAGCATGCAATCAGTAATGCCTCCTAAAAGGAAATACAGTAGTGTGTCTATAAAAATTGCTCACCATCCAATCAAGTTAACTGCCATTTGCTCTTCTGCTAGGAACTGCTTTTCCTTTTTCTACTAGAAACTTAAAATAAGTGACTGTCAGTCTTCTCCTTTCTGCTGAATGTTGTTAATATGGCCTGGTACAACTATAGATAATGTATACAGAGATCAGGCTGTGTGTTTGATGTCATAATATGCACTTAAATTTTTCAAATTTACAGTCCTTCAGTCATCAGTTGTTATTAGCAGCAGTTGTTATAACCTGTTTTTTCTTAATATGATTCAGCTCATTAGGTTTATATATTGCTCTTAAATCTCAATAAGACTTACATTAAATTACATATATTGAGAGTTGTTATAATGCAATATTTTTAATCACTAATTGTTCTTAAATTTCATAATCACTTGCTTAGGATAACACTGCTGTGTTTCCACTGTGTAATCTTTGATATGTTTTAAGGCTGGTTATTTAAAAAAAAAAAGTTTAATTTGATCTCCATTTTCACAGCCTTGATATGAGTTTATTAGACAGTATCATGTATCATCTTAGTATATTAATATTCTTAATTTCAAAGGTCATCACCCATATAGATCATACATTCAATATGTGCAAATTGTATTTGTCAGCCTAGTCAGTTGAACAATGACATATATCACTAACAAACAGTTTTCCTACTACTGAAGTTTGTTCTTCACATTACCATACTTATTATGTATAGTTGTAAAATGCTCTGAATGAAGATACTACTTTGTAATAATAGGAAATCACTTCAGTTCCTCTATTTTAAGAATCCTTTGTTTTTACAGGTTTTTTTTTAAAATACATTGGATCTCAGATTATAGGGGCTAGAAATATTTTTTTCTAAAGAAAGCCACCAATCAATATTTTGGACTATCAGTAGTTTACAAGGGAAAAAAAACCCCACCTTAAAATCTTTTCAGTTTCTTCTTCAGCTGGTGATTTAAGGAAGGTAAGGTGTTCTATGTGAAATCCACCTTTCAATGACTGACACACAAAAACAGTTTCTGTTTTCTAAAGAATCATGGCTAGAAATATGATATATTTTCTAGTTTTAAAGATTACAGCCTAAGTAGAGCAACATGTATAAGCAAAAAAAGGAATAATTAACAAACAAACACTGCAAGAATGAACTCACCACCTCTGAGAGATCAGCTGGTGGAATGTGTGAAGATCTAATGAGTCTTACTAATAAGATTTTAGCAACTTTAAAATTGACTAAGTTTTATTTCTAATGCTAATTGAACAGCAATGTGACTGCAGAAAACTAATAGTAAAAACAATAAAACACGGCAATGAAACTTTCAGCCCTGACTTCAACTTTACAAAACTATCTGGATCTGTTCAATTGCCTACAGTCCAATATTATTGTCTTAAGTGAGGTTCGTTGTTGAAGATGTCATAACAAATGAGAACAGCAGATAGAGGTGGAGGTGAGTAATGTTACTACCATACATTTAACTCATCCAGTTGATGTCACGTATGCTATATTATAGACAAAGGTGCACAAAAGGAACAAAGGATTCAAATAGTTTTGAACCAAAGAACTTAAAATATAAAGCAAAAAACAAGATTGTAATGTAATCTCAGGGGAGAGAATTAGTAAAACAATGTCAACACTCTGCTGACCCATTTTTCTAATAATTATACAAAGAGAATAACTTTAGCTGTGAAACTATATTTCTTACAGACTTTTTATATTAATATTCTAAACTGATCAATAATGAGTATGAAGGCTGCAAGTTAATTTTAAGCCTAATTAAGCAGGATATCGAAAAAGTTAGCTGTGATTTATTTTAGTTGTGATGTCAGAGAAAGCATGTATAACTTGGAAAAATTAGACTGTTACTATATAATATGGATATGATTCGGAAGAGGGGGAAAGAAGAGGAAATTATGACCTTAAAATAATAAGTGAGCAATTGGCTGAAACAGGAGTGACTTGTGCTGTCATGAATAAAACATGTGTCCAACATTTTTATAGTATATTTTGACATTGGCTGTACTAGTTTCAGAGCTGATATTTTACTTTGTTAAAATTCGGCTAACATTATGCGAAATAAGCATCAGCTGTCCTTCACTGGAGGAATGGTATAGTTTTATGGTGTTTTGACTCTCTATATTGCATAAAAATTACCAATGAATTTTTAAAGCAGACATCCTCCAACTTACTTGGTGAATGAAGGTTCTGTCAACCATTATTATTACCTCATGAATCTTCAAGTTACAGAATAGGGTGCAAAGAATGATAGTGGGCTGACTGAAGCATTGACATCATGACAATAGCAGGCATCAATCTAGTCAAAATGGATCACATGGTTAATGAGGTGTCTGCTTTTATATATAGGAAAGAGGCCCTGCTGTACGGTATGGTTGCAAGTGGGGAAAATCTATGCTATTTATATACCTGAGCTGATAGACTATGTTACAGTGAAATGATGATTTTTACAGTTCCTAGTAATAATAATTAGTAATAGAATTTCAGTAGGCCATCCTTAAACTTAATCAGATCACATTGTGAAAGTCTTGTATCATGGAAGTCTTGCATAGCTATTGCTAACACTGAAGCTTGCCCTTATGAGAGGGAAATGCAAAATCAGGTTGGAAATACAATACTGGCAACACTGGATCAGAGTATATCATCACTTAAGTCATTGTGCATTAATTTTATATGCAGTACTAATCCTTGAGTGTTTCATACAATTTTATTTCTCTGGTCTCTTGTAGTTTTCTGAAGTGATTATTTACATTTTGGTAGCTTTATCACTTTGCTGATAAACACACATTGAGCAATTATCATCACAAGTATTTAAACAGAGACTGCAAAGGCACAGTGGCACAGACCAAGGGTTCTAAAATGACAGGAAAGAGTATTAAATTCCCCCTAAAAATCCTGTTTAACAATTAAATGGCAGTTAAGAAACCCTAAATATAAATCTCAAAAATAAAATTTAATTTCTCTTTTACTCTGTATAAATCAGTCTGCCTTTTTATACCATGGAAACAAGATACATTTAATAGACCATGTTGTCTGTCTCTTTTTTTTTTCAATAGCCTTGTTAATTCCTTAACACATCATGGCGTATTTGAGTTCTATTTACAGTTTTTACAGTTGGCTTTACTTTATTGTAACTCATTCATTCTGTCCCTTCATATTGTTTGTCACCAAAATATTCATATACATGATTTTAAGTGTCTTGTCTGATCTTTTCTTGTCACTTGCCCAAGGAAAGGAGTTTGGTTATTAAATTACTCTGATTCACTCTTTTAATTTCACTTCTCATTTTCTCTTATTGGAGTACTGGTTGTTGCTTATCCTGTAGCCACTATGATATAGTGCTAATACAGAGCTAGTTAGTTTGGATAGTGTGACACCCCAGTATTCACCACTGCCATGTAATTAATGTATGTTTTATAGAAAGTATAGCTTGTGCGGTATCATTCTAGAAGTCTTGATCTGGTAGACAATGTCTCATTGGATTGTATGTGTTATTGTTGTATGTGAAGTTATGAAGTTTCACTCTCTATGTGTTACTGAAACATGTTGTGAGGTTGAAAACACCCACGAGTAGACGGTGGTACAACAGTTAAAAAGGCCGTACAATGTTAATGGCTTATTGAGGAAATGCACACAAGCACAAGGATTACCCCAGGAACTGTGTACAATAGATACCTCTCAGAGACAGCACTAAACAATGGGAAGTGTTTGACCCAGATCACAGCAAAAGAGCTTTCCAGCAAGTGTGAAGAAGATATAAAAGGGGGACAATGACATCATGAGAGTACCTCACTCTCCTTGCAACAGCACACCTGGAAACATCTGAGGGGTGAGTGAGGACTGAACTGTGGGAAGTGATGGTCCCAGATTAGAAGGATCTTTAGCCTGTGTATGAAAACCTGGGAAACCCAAAGCAATTTGTGCCTTAAGAATCTGCCAGCCTGTTTATCACTTAGGGTTAGAATTTGCTAATTTATAACCTACCTATCTAGTGTGTTAAGCTCAGTTTGCAATTTTTATTTACTAAGATAATCTACTTTGATCTGTTTGCTATCCCTTATAATCACTGAAAATCTATCTTTGTAGTTAATAAACTTTTTTTTGTTCTCTCTAAACCGGCATGTGAAACTCATAACTGGAGCCAAAAAACTGCATATCTTCATCCACATTGAGGGAGGGGGTGAATTTAATGAGCTTACAGTGTACAGTTTTCTGTGCAGTGCAAGACAATACAATTTTGGGTTTGCACCCCAGAGGGGGGAGTACACTTGAGTGCTGGGCAATATTCTAGTTGATTCTTCCCTTGCAGAGCTGATTTCAGTGTCTGTGTCTTTCTGCAGATATGCGTGTCCCAATTTGTTTGTGTGCTTGAGGGCCTGGCAAAGCACAGGGTGAAGGAGCCCAGGCTGGTGGAATGGGAGGGCTCAGTGGGACTCCAGTACATCAGGTGGCACCCCGTCAGTGGGGGACAACCTGTCAGAAATGGTATCTTTGTAACACAGTTTTATGCATCTGTAATAAAGTTGTATCCATGTTTATTCTATACAACTATTCTTTAATGTAGGAAAAATGATTCCATGGGATAGACTTTCCTGTAATGCCTTTCATAGTCAAGGTATCCCAAAGATAGATTCGTGTTGAAAATTACTGTTATTTTTTTATTGTTGGTTGTGGGAGGGGGGGTTGTTTCGGGGGGGGGAGAGGTGGGGTGGAGAAGGGTAACATGGTAAATTAAAACCTCACCTTCAAGTTATGATCTTTGTGTATTCCATTGTGCGTGCTCATGTGCCTGAGATCGGAAGATTTTTGTTAGCAATGCCTGCACTCTACTGCTCCGAACCAAGGACACAAGGGGCGATGCAGACCAACTGACTTTCCAGTTCCATTCTGCTGCCCATGGTCTGAGATGGAACCATTCAGTGTCTGCAGCACTTGATACTTTCTTCAGTTTATTTACAATTAAAATTGTAAAAAAAAGTTCCTTTAATACTTTTAGATAGCTTTAGCTATTTCTTAATACTTAGTTTGGATAAGTTTAGGGCTTGGGTGTTCCCTCTCTTTCCTCCCCGCCTCCTTCTGAACAGGGTGACCTGGATGCCTGGGATTCAAGAACTATTTCTCCTACCCCCAGGCCCTCCTTGTCAGCAACCATCTGAAGTGCATCTTACTACCTTGGGGAAACTCACATCCTCTTGAAGTGCAGTGTTTGCTGATCCTTCTGCAGCAGAACTCAACAAGCCCGTGAGTGTAGACTTTGAAGATCTCTTATGGATCATGCTACGATGCCCCAGTTTGACCTGGGTCAGACAGCAGGTGGAGGCACTGAGATTCCAGGGCCGAGAATAGTAGACATAAAGATTCTTTCACATGGTGACATTAGGAGGGTAGAAAACACACTCCTAAACAATTAAAGAAATCCTCCTCTAGGTTCACTTTCAAGAAGATATGACCCCTTTTTCAGTGCCATCAAAGTTGGGTGAGATTCTGTGCCCTTGGTAAAAGGAAGTTCAGGCACTCACAAGAGACAGAGTACCAATCTTCTGGCTCTAAAGAGCAAGAGTAATTTGAGATTGGGACCATCTGCGGGAATGGAACCATCCATGGTATTGATGAAAGAGAAGTATCAAGCTCCTCCCACTCCAACTATTGCATAATCATGGTATAATAAGGAATTATTGGCACTGAAAGTTCTTACAATGCCGACTCTGCCAGACAGAGGGACAGGAGTCTTCCTTGCCACCACATACCTTCAGTGAGATACAGTATCAATGAAGATATTGTCATCCTCCAGGATGTAGAGTCTCCCATCCGATCCTCACAAGTATCGATACTACCATACCAGAAGCATGTCAAACATGGGCAAGAGACCATCACTGCCTGCAGTAAGGAGGAATCAGGAGGTTAGTCCAGATATAAGATTTAAAGTCTTTCTTGGACTTCTTTACATTCTTATAATACAATGCACCCATGTTGGGCCCAATGGTGTGATATCTATTCCATGGGGGCTACCTCAACCACCATTTGACCCTTCTTAATGGCTGTAGTGAGGACCATGTGACCTAAACATATGCTATCCTGTGTCAGAACAACCTATTGGAAATCACAACATTCCTTCCTTAGAAAGAGGAATCTGAACCTGCTTAGGAACTAACGGACGAGGAAGAAGAATCAGAACCAATGGGGTTATCATCATCATCATCCCCCAACAAGGCGGTTGTGCTGGCCTCACTTTCTCCACCTGATTACATGCGATTCCAAGACCTATTAAGGTTGGTCATTGACATGCTCCTCATCCCCCTGGAGAAAATGCAGGAGACCTCTCAAACTCCTCGACATTCTGTAGCACATGGGATCTAGCAAAGCATTTCCTGTTAATGAAGCTATTTTAGACTTTGGCAGGGTGGTTTGGCATACTCCAGCCACATGTAGTCCCACTCCAAAGAGGACAGAAAATAAATACTTTATACCAGCCAAGGGAGCAGAACTTTTATTTACACACCCTTGCTCTGAACTCGTTAGTGGGCCAAGTGGTCTCTGAAAGAAACCAGCAATATCAGCCCAAATCCATCCCTTCCAATAAGGGAGCTGAAGGCTTGAACCTGTTCATGAGAAAAGGTTTTACTTCACCCAGCCTATAGTTCCACAGAACATTCTATCAGGGGCATTAATACATGCATCCAAATACAACTTTGTTAGTTAATTCTGAAAGCTTGGAATAATTAACAAGGTCCTGCAGGAGGACAGAGCACAGTTCCAAGCTGCCATTGAGGAAGGCAACCTGCCAGGTCATCTTTTTAAGTCTCAGTCAATGCAGCAGACACAGCCTCCTGTTTGATGGCAACAGCTATTGTCGTGAGTAGGACATTGTGACCTCAGTCCTCAGGATTTTCCAGGGAAGTCCAACCTAGTATGGAGGATTTGTTTGTGAAAGGGACGATCTATTCAGTGGGAAGACAACTGATTTGTTATACTTATTGAAAGACTCAAGGGCAACCCTCTACTCACTAGTGATCTATACTCCAACACCAAGGAGAAAATTCCACAGGCCAGAACCATATAAGCAATGACTGGCACCTCAATGCTTTAATGATGAAGGGGTTATGAATCACTAGAGAAATGAGAGCGGTTGCAGTAAACACATTTCCCTTTCTTCCTCCTTCCAACTCTAATCTGCCACTAAGAAACACTTTTGGACTTCCAAGAACTGTGAACCACTCCAGATACGATGTCCATCTACCCAAACTTATGATACCCAGTTTTGGTGGACATCTGTCTCTTTTCTTCCAACCTTATCAGATAACAGTCAAATGGGTTCTTGACATGACTCATACTGCCTACTACACTATAGAGTTCCTTTCCCCATTTCTCTTCAGGTACCCCTCTTGCCAAAGGATGCACAGTCAAGAACTAGATGCTCTGTTTCATCTCTGAGCAATAGAGGCAGTACTGTTGTAATACTGAGGAAAGGAATTTTTACTCAAAATATTTCCTCATCCCCCAAAAGAAGGTAGGATGCAGTCTCATCTTGGATCTCAGAGAGCTCCATGATTGTATCTGCAGACTGAGGTTCAGTTTCAATAATTCCCCCACTGAACAAATACTACTGATTCACAGCTCTCAGGATGAAAGATGCCTACTTCTATATAGACTCCATTCCTCCCACAGAGGATTCCTAAAGTTCACTGTGTGTCCATACCATTATCAATAGAGGTGCTTCCCTTCAGCCCTGCAACTATACCAAGGATATTTCTAATGACTGATTACTGAGGGAGCCATCTCATCAACAGGAACTGACAGCAACCTCAACTTTTGGTCAATCTTCTGAGTTCACTGGCAATCTGCATAAAACTTTCTGCATGCAAAAGTCCATTTTAGATTATAGACTGACTGTAGATTTTGTTGGGGCAACATTGGACTCGATCAGTGCCAAGGCATACCTTTCTTAGGATGGATTCCAATCTATAAAGAACTTGTCACTTAAAATCAGCTGAGCTCACAGACATTAATCCATTCAGTTTTATTCTCCTAGGTTCCATATCTTCCTGCACCTACGTGACACCTTTCATGGGACTTTGAGTTTGTTGCCTCCAGGATTGGTTTGAACAGTATATGTGCTGAGCAAACACAGTATGGAAAAGCTAGCAACAATTTCCACACACAATGCAAGCTTCTCTACCCTGGTGGAAGAACAAGACTCCCTGCCTCACAAGACATTAATCACAGATGCCTCCTTGTGCTATATACTTATCTAGATTGGCACCCCACTCTAAGGGACATGGACTTTCCAAGAGTCCCAGATGCACTTAAGTATAAGCGTGTGCAGTCTGAGAAGCCTGCAAGTGATTCCTGCCATTCATGCAGACCTTGTATAGCCAGGTGATGTCAAACATGATTACAGTATTCTACATCACAAACAAGAGGGTATGATATGTGTACCTCTATGTATATAAACTGTCAATCTTTGGAACTGGTGTATTTGCCACCAGATCACTCTGTTGGCAGTGCAGCTCTCAGGGATGCATAACACACTGGTAGACAGTCTCAGCGGACAGTTTTTTCCAAGGACCATGAATGGAAGCTCCAAGATTTCATAGTATAGACATATTTTCCCAATTTGGTGGTGGTGGAGGGGAGAGCGCGTTCCATCCTATTATCTGTCTGCATCTCACAAGGACTGAAAATGCATGATCTGCTGTTCCAGAGGAGCTCAAGTTCAAGAAGAGTCACTCCATATGGTTGGGACAACTGATCAAACTAGATGGAGTGTTGGTTGTCCTGATTGCTCCCACATGGTCCAGACCATTCTGCTTGCACAATATTTTTCAGATGTCAGCATGTTCATACACTGGTATCCAATCCTTCCTGGACTGTTTCACTTAGGACAGGCAAGGTCAAACATCACAATACAGCTTCCCGCCACCTGACAGTCTGGTATTTGGATGGTTTTTTACTCTAAAAAGGACACATTCACAAATGGTTGAGGCTATCCTTAGCTATAGTAGGAAGGAGTCCAATAGAAAGTGCTACGTAGAAAAGTGGAAAAGGTTCTGTCTGGTATCAGTATTATCTGATGACTCTCTGACATCCACATCATGTTCTAATATATCCTGTCTTTAAAGACTTTAGATCTGGGTACACACAGCAGCTTTTTCTGCCTGCCATTCCCTAATTTACGACCACTCCATCCTCACCCTTCTGCCCAATGTCTGAAAGGTCTGGTCATAGCTTTTCCTTGCTATAATGAAACCTACTCCATCATGGGGCTTAAGTCTGGTCCTTTCAGAATTAACAAGGCCTCTATTCAAACCACAGATAGGTGGATCAAAGAACAGAAGGCCCGTGAAGGTTCTGGTCAGCATCACCTCAGCTAGATAAGTAGGTGAGCCGATCCACTGAGCTTTGGCATTTTACCTTCAAAGAACAAAAGTTTTAGAAAATTGCTTAGACTCTCAATTAGGGCCGAAGCTACTTTGGTAATCTTACTTTGAGATGTTCCTCTTACTGACATCTGTAAACCTACAACATGGCATTCTGTCCATACCTTCATGAGACATTACACCCTGTTGCAAGTTTCTTCAGCTGATGCTTCTTTTGGCACAGAAGCCCTCCAGTCATCGATACTACAGAAGCTCTTGTACCTTTCTTTAATGAGCTCTGCTTGTCAGTCACTTACAGTGGAATACACGGAGGGACTATCACTTGGAGGGGGAGGAGAAGTTACTTACCTCATGAAGTATCTGAAATTCTTCAAGATGTGTGGTCCCTGTCTGTGTTCCACTACCTAGCCACCATCCTCTCTGCTTTGGATCCTTTATGCAAGATTCATGGTTGAGAAGAAACTGGAGAGGTGGTTGTTCTGCAGCATGACATACGTCCTCTCTTTAGAGCACAAGAAGGAAAAGGGCAAAGGCATGGACTAACATACACTGCTAGCAAAAATCTTCTGATCTCAGGTACATAAAGCACAAGTGCACCCATAATCGAATACAGATAAGAACCACATATCTCAAAGAACTCAAGTTACCATACAAGTCAAGTAACTCCTCTTTATTCTTATTTTCTAGAAGCCTCCTATCACCCCTATTCTGTTTGTTTAAATCATCCTCTTACCTCCAAGTCTCCTTCCTTTTGGTTGCTCAAATCTCTTTTTACCCTACTGACTTGAATTCTTCCCCCCGCCCCCAGTCTCTCATATCATTCCCCTCCTCCTATTATTTGCATACCCTTTCCACTGTTTCTCTCTTTTCCTCCCCCTCCCGAATCTGTCTATCTGGCTTCCCCACATTGGAGAGTCTGTGGGAAAGAATGTTTCAGCTTTTTTGCTTCTCTGGGTGTCCAGCATCTGCTGCTGGAGACTGCATCTGCCTGTGTTCCACAATGTTCTGCTGTGCACAAGAGCAGAACAGATCAGAGATGAGTGGGTACTTAAATTAGCTCCCTAGGTGCACTAGGATGAGTGGGTACTTAAGTTAGCTCCCACCAGTACACTAATAAGCAGGGCTTTGTCATGAGTAAAGCAGGTTAAGGAAGGTAGGTTGGCAGGGGTCATTAAAGAAGTCATCTAGTTCTCCCAATCCTTCTCTTTCCTCCATCACCAACACTGCATCTCTCCCAAATCTAATGCCTTGTGCAAACTTAATTCAACTGGTTCAAACTCCTATGTAGACACACCTAGGCTGGTTTCAAATTGATTGTCAGTTTAGCATGGGCAGGCTGAACTGATATGTCTGTCTATGGTACTTATATGATCCCCATCACCATAGTATCTGAGCACATCACAATCACTTTAGGGTATTTATGCTCACAACACCTCTGTGAGATAAAGAATTACTACTGTCCCAACTTCCCAGATGCACAATGGAGGCATAGACTAATTGACTTGCCCAAGGGCACACAGAAACTCTGTGGCAGAGCAAAGAAGTGCATCTGTGTCTCTGAAGTCCAACACGGATAGCCTTCCTCTCTAGCTTGTCCTTCTTCTCTAAGATACAGGATATAAGCAATGTAAGAGTATGCACATACAGTTTTAAGTCACACCTTTAGTTAAATTACTACAACTTTGTGTGTTGAGAAGTCTATGCTTCCCCTTTCTCTAGCCACTTTTTATCCCTAAGTATTTTGTAAAGCTCCAGGTGAGATAATGATAACTTAGGGGCTGTATAGGCAAATGTGGCAGCTGTTGAGAACTCAGCAATAGCCAGGGAAAATAGAAAACTACAGGGCATTTGTGAAAAAACATCCCGGCATATTTTTTCAAATTTGTAGAAAAAATTAGTGAGGATTTCCCCAAATGTGCAGAATGATTGCAGTGATTTGTTGTTTATATTCTAATACGAGATACTATTGTAAGCCACAAGTAAAATCATGAAAACAGGAACAAGCTTTATAGTTTCTCCAAAGTAGTCTTGCCTGCATCATGGGGAACCAGCAAGTTGAGTGGAAAAAAAACCACTTTATGCCCTATTATTATTATTATTTTTTGTGGCCCATAGCAAACATCTCAACATAGCCATCTTATATTCTTTTTACTACGGGTATAGTGGAAGCTGGATAGCACATTTCACTACCACTTGGGAATTCATTTTCTCCATCTACTGACCTGCAAGGGGCCCTATAGAAAATGGAGTAACTTTTGATGTTCTTTGACCTTGTGGCCTACTAAGAGAAGTGTTGATTGTCCGTTAATGAAATAATAGTTTTTCCTCTCGAAGTGTGATAGAATATTCAGCTATTTGCATGTCTAAAACCTTCAGCCTTTTTCATATGAAACATCCTTTCAAAATTATTATTTATTAATTTGTAGTATCAAAGCATCTAGGACTTCCAGTCATTGTGCTCAACACTGTACAAATACAGAACAAAAGGACAGTTCCTGCCCCAAAGCTCTTACAACTTACCATAAGTATAAGGCTATGGCTACATTTGAAACTTTAAAGTGCTGCCGCAGCAGCGCTTTGAAGTGTGAATGTGGTCACAGTGCCAGCGCTGCACGTACTCCACATCCTCTACGTACTCCACATCCTCTACGGGTGTAGCTCGCAGTGCTGGGAGCCACGCTCCCAGCGCTGCAGCACTGATTACACTGAGGCTTTACAGCGCTGTATCTTGCAGCGCTCGGGGTGTGTTTTTTTTCACACCCCTGAGCGCGAAAGTTGCAGCGCTGTAAAGCACCAGTGTAGCCATGGCCTAAGTATCAGAGGGGTAGCCGTGTTAGTCTGGATCTGTAAAAGCAGCAAAGAATCCTGTGGCACCTTATAGACTAACAGACATTTTGGAGCATGAGCTTTCGTGAGTGAATACCCACTTCGTCAGATACATGCATCTGACGAAGTGAGTATTCACTCACGAAAGCTCATGCTCCAAAATGTCTGTTTGTCTATAAGGTGCCATAGGATTCTTTGCCGTAAGTATAAGGCGAGATAAAAGATGGAAACAGATTGTCTCATTGTTTCCTTGTATTTCCCAGTATTGGTCAGTGTGATGGGCTCTGATCTCAGTGTACCAGTGGCCTAACCATTGTCAGGTTTTTGTAGGCATCGTGGCAAAGGAAAGTTTTGAAGCAGGATAATTAGGTAGTTTTGGCAATGTTTATGGGGAGCTGCTCCCCAGTCTGCAAGATATCATCGGAGAAAGCACAAAGGTGCTTGTTTGATAATTTAACGAATGAGTAGTGGAAGTTGGCATCGTGGACTGATTGGAGTCAGGAGTCAGTATCTTGATAGTGAGTGAGAGAGAGAACGTTAATGCAGATGAACCTTGAAAGTCTATAAATGCAGATCCCGTGACTCCTAGCCTGCCTGGCAGTTACAATGCAGAGCTTATATGCTATAAAGTGCCGTCTACTGGCTGTCTGTACACGGGTGAATTTCACCTGCAGTATAAATAGTTAAAAATGCAGTTAAAGGAGTAAAAAGTGTTATATCTACTTTTGCATTCCTGTACATCTTGGTGTGATTTTAAAAAGTCTCATTTTAAAATGATAGAACTTTTATTACTTTTGGCACCTAACAATATTTTTGTGTTGAATTCAGTATATCAGAGGAAGTCCTCCTGTGGCTAATTTGGTACCTATCTATTTGCAGGGATATTACGCAAAAAGGTTTATAATTTTGAAGATAAAATGACTATTTTCTATATCTAAACTTCAGTCCAATTTAAATTTTATCTATGTTTATTATATAACCCCTACTAACATTTTATCCTGTCAAATTTTTCTAGGAAAAGAATCCAAAACATTTCCCCTATGAAGAATCTAAGGCCTTGATCCTGCACTGAACTCAGAGCAGGTGGACACCTGCATCCGTACAGAGATCCATTGAAGTCAATGAGTTATTGTGAGTTCAGGTGTCTGTCCAAAGGGAGCACAGTACAGAATCGGGACATAAGTTAGAAGAAGAGCAGCTCAGCTGTATTAAAAATGTCAAAAAAATAGCTACATTGTGGCCCTGATCCAGCAAAACACTTAGGCATGTATTGACTTCAGTGATATAACTCTATGTTCATAAAGTTAAGCACACATTTAAATGCTTTGCTTGATTGGGGCCTAGGAGAGGGGAATGTTTGAATGGTTACATTAAAAAAGGTAAAACACACTGCAGAAACATGTGAATTTGAAGGTTGATAATTTAATCACAAAGCAACTTGGGAAATTCTCAATTAAGATTCCCACACTTACCCTACGCCACCCTCAGCCAGTCAGGTGGAGCAGACTGAGATGACTAAAATAAGCTGCAGCATACATCTTTGCTCTTCCCTCAAAATTAATGAAAAACCTTTTTGTGGGCAGGGGCAGTTGGGGGGGGAGAGGGGGTGTGGAACCAGTCCAGTAAACTCTTTCCCTTATCTTTGGTTGACATGATCTCAGTCTATTATATCAGCTCCCATCTGAAATTGTTTTAATCCCTGAGTCCCCTTGAATTGTTCCCCTGTGATAGCCACCTCTCACACTGGCTGCACCCAAAGGTTCAGGGAAGCCCAGTTAACAAGTTCTACCTTAAACCATTGCTCCTGTAAATCACATAACACTCAAGTGAGCACTTAGAACCAACCAAAAGTAGGTTGATTTAAGAAAGGGTATTTAACTAGAAACAAGAGTGAGTGATGGAAAAAATTTATTACAATACAAAACAGAATCATAAAACCTGGGGCTACACTTATCAATAGTTAACTTTCCTTTCCAATAAAGTAGATTTTCATCCCCTCTTCTTTCCCCCTCCCCGAAAAAATCAGTCTCTTACAAAGTTGGCTGATTTCACAAGAGCTGGGATCCAAGACATTCATGAAATAAACTTCCTCTCAGCCAGTGGTTTTCCTCAGTGAATAGATTGTGTATCTTTTCCTATGCTTTGTTACACTGAAAAATAATCTTTTGTTTCTATTCACAACCAGGGCAAAGTTGTTTGTTGTAATGTTCCTTTTTTCACCTCCTAAGAGGTTTTGATTGTTTGGTGGTGCCTTTCATGGTTTTCCATTGATAGATTTAGAAAGGAGCAAGGCTGTTCAAATGAGCTTTGTATTACCTCACAGGCTGATTAGGGAGGGGCATAACCATTCCCCTTGCCTGAATGTGTCTTTACCCAGACACATTATCTTCTGGAGACCAATTTCTACTCCAAGTCCATAAAGCGTGGTTTCAGTATAAATACATAATTTCTTAAATATGACCCATACATTGACAAATTACAAGCATTCGTTAGACACTGCACATGATATCCTTTATGGATAAATACCCTGCCAGATATGTATTTGGTGTAATGAGTTTGCCAGGTGTGAAGTGAGAGCTGCTTGCAAAGAGCAGGGGAACCCTTGCCAATGGGTCTTTCTGCTCACATGGTGTTACATAATGTTTTTCGTTGCCTGCTCCTCCACAGACTATTTATACACATCTCCTTTTACAAAGGTAGCTCTATACCAGGGATTCTCAACCTTTTTCTTTCGGAGGCTCCCCCAGCATGCTATAAAAACTCCATGGCCCACCTGTGCCACAATAACTTTTTCTGCATATCCAGTAGATTAAAAGCCAGGGTCAGCATTAGGGGGTAGTAAGCAGAGCAACTGCCTCAGGCTCCATGCCACCGGGTGCCCCATTAAGCTAAGTTACTCCAGGCTTCAGCTTCATCCCTGAGTGGTGGGGCTCAGGCTTTGGCTTTTGTCTCAGACCCCAGTGAGTCTAACATCGGTCCTGCTTTCTGGTTTATTTTGACAGACCCCCTGAAACCTGCTCACAGCTCCCCAGACCCCTGGTTGAGCACCACTGCTCTATATGATTATTACCTTAGGGATCATCATGGATTCTTTACTATGCTTTTGTGAGTTTTTGCTATTAATGAATGCATCAGCTCTCTGATGATCTTGGTGTTCTGTAGGATATGGAGCTATTGAATCATCTCCTAGAGGAGCTGTTGGCTCTTCACATTCACCCTCATTACTAAGAATAAGATTTTGTCATGGAGGTAATGGACTTCGCTGCTTCAGCTGTACCCCATGCACTGGGACAGCGGGTGCCTGGGAGCTATCAGCCTCCTTGGGGGCTCGGGAGCTCTCAGTTCTATCCCGCACTGGCAGTCAGCCTCCCCACCCCCATATTTTTAGTAAAAGTCATATGTCATTGGCTTCTGCAAATTTTTGTTTATTACCCACGACCTGTGTGTGACTTTCACTAAAAATAACCATGACAAAATTTTAATCTTCCTCATTGCTTTCTGACATTTAGTTATCTTTACTCTTTGCACATGGACTCTTCCTTTCATTTCTCCCTTGAAGTCTATCTCCAGTTTGGTCATGAAGAAAAAGTTTCAAAGATCTTGTCTGCCACCCTTCTGTCCTCCTAATATGCTTGGTCTAACAAAATCAGTTGACTTGATCTTCTCAGCTTAGTTACCTTTTTTCAGGACAGAGGCCGGTCTGTAATTTATTGACCTGCTCTTTGGGAGAGCCAAGCTGCTCTGCTTAGTGATGCTAGAAAGTGAGAGGGAAGCTGCTGGTGGGAGTGAAAGGAAAATAAGAGGAAATACGCAGAAAGGGGGAGCAGTGCAGACATAAAAGTAACAGGGAGAAGGAGGAAAAGCAGTGTCGGGGTGGGGGACATATTTCCCTTGTGTAATATGTTCCAAAATCGCCACGTCTTGCTGTTAACCTCCTTTCTTTCTTTAACATTTGTTTTCCATATCATTTTTATGACTTTTTAATGTGTGTGCACAGCTCAGCACCACCTTAATTCTCCACTGTAATTTCTTAAAGTATATTAGTAAAGCTGTTTTGGAATGTCATGGATTAATGATGCATTTAAACTGCTTTAAAATGACCCTAGGCGAGGTCAATTATTGAAATAGTGCCAGTGAGGAATATTTTATTTCGATTGCAGTAAGCTCTTAGTTTTATGTTAACCACATCATACAAACATGACTTGCAAGGTTTTAATGTTGTACTGAATTCAAAATGTGAGAGGATAGCTTATTTCAAACTTTTTTATTTTTAAATGGAAAACTGAAATCTCTGCTCAGACTTGGCATTCAGAAAGCAGACTCTAGTCTCATTCTTTTCTGGTATATGTGTGGTCACTTTTTTTGTGCTGATTCTGAGTAGAGCAGGCTTGTCTGACCTTTGTGATAGAAAGGCAGAATTTACTGAGGCACAGGTGCTGCTTATGGTTAGTTATTTAATGCTGCATTTTCTTTCCAATTCCATAGCCCCCAGCTCAGTAATATTACAGTGCATCCCAAGTATTTAAAAATAGATATAATCTCTCTTTCTTCCTTTCCAGCCTATGGGAGAAATAGCTGGAGTACAGTGGGGTTTTTTTGTTTGTTTGTTTGTTGTTTTGGTAGTGGGTGTAACTTGAGGTTAAGGTGAGATTCCCAAATTTTTAATATTCTGTTGGTAAAAACTCCTTAAGCTCCTACTAAAACCAAGTCAAAGGCAAAGCAGGGATTCTGAATGACTTTTTATTATGTTTCTGACATTCTGTGCCCTTTCAAACAGCAACAGCCAGCTACAGATTTGCAGATGATGATGTCAAGAGTGGAGAATCATCAGATTGTTCTTAAGCACATGGCTAGAAGCAGGCCTTCAATTCTCTTAAATGCTGGTGTAGCAAAGGCATCTGTGACTGTGTGTTGAGAGAAACATGGACTTATGTGTTCCACAATCACATAGTGCAGGGCAGTGCACTGAAAAAACCACAACCCAGATCTGTCTTGGGCAAATTGACTCAGCGGCGAACAAATTTAAATGCTTAGTGATATTACTGTTGAGATGGTCTATGAGGTGCACTTAACAGGAAATCATAAGAGATACTATGAAGGTGAAATACCATCATGTGCTGGCACTTCAAAGGGAAGTAAAGATAATTCCTAGCATGGTCTGAGACTGTTGTGCCACAACAGAGCATTAAAGAACTTCCCTGCTGCTCCAGCTTCATTCACAAAAACAGTACATCTAATTTCTTGTGGTGAAGTTCACATTACTGATTATAGAGGTAATTATGTGCAGAAGATATGGCTTCCTTTGGAAAGGAGTCACTCCCATTTGCTTTTTACTCTTGAGTGGAACAGGTTGAAAAATTAGATTTTTAAAATAATTTTAATGGAAGAAAGGGACAAATTTTTCACAATTTATTTGTTTTCAGTAAATTCCGCCATATTTCAACTGATTCTACTTTTGAATGTAGAGATGTACTGCTATTCCTCCTGTGAGCATTCATCTCCCATTCAGGTCTTCTGGTTAGCTATATTACAGCTAGAAAGTCATCTCAGTGGCAGCATTTAATGACAGCAAAGCTGACCCTCCAATGACATTGGGATTGTGCACTTTATACTTGATAATCAAGTAGTCCCAGCTACATAACCCTGTTGTCTGCAAGTCCTATATGCTTTGGGGACTCAAAGGTCTTGCCAGAGGCGATGCATGGTGGGACATGCGGGGGGTCATGTGCTCCCGTCCCCCCAGATTTGCTTGTTGGCTTGTATTGAGCATGTTCACATGGACTGAGCATGCTCATTAATACTGCTGAAGCCGGCTGCCCTCATTCTGCACCCCCCAGTATCAGCAGGCCCGGGTCATCTCTGCGTCTTGGAGAGTCATTATGATCCACATACTTTTAATTGTGGTGGTGGTGTTTCTTCTTACTGAATATCTAGAAGAGGAGCAGTCCTTGGAGGAGAAGTGATAACCTCTTACCACCACCACAACACTCTACCCCTACTACTGCAGATAAAAAGTGACCTACAAACAACAAACAGGGCGGTTTTCTGTAAAAAAAAAAAAAAAAAAAAAAAGGGAGAATGATGCCCCAGTAAGTCTGGACGTTTGCCAAACTGATCTATAATAATCTCACCGTCCATCTCAGCAGTGGAAGAGGAAGAGAAACATTAGCCTTTTCCACCAACTTGGAGCAGCCAGATTATGAGGAAAGGGTAAGGTAGCCAGTTATGAGGCCAGGAACCCAGTTTTCTAGTCCAGGAAGTAAGGAGTTCAGTGGTGACTGAGGCCCATGAGAGACCAACAGGGATCTTAAGAGTCACTATAGGAGCCCAGTCAGTGGAGGGAAAAAAAAGAATAAATTATTTTTTTAAAAAAAAGTTAATCCCAGCTGCCACAGAAGGAGGAGGGAGGGGAAAGTAGACAACTGTCTTTTGTTGCTGTTTTTGTTTTGTTTTTGTTTTTTTGGGGTGTGAACTCTTTTTGTGAGGTGCTCAGACACTACAATGATATGTGTGGTAGAAACACCTGAATAGGTAAATAATCAATGGGGAAACCAATAGCCAGTTGTGGAGGGGCACTAAGGTGGACTCTTTAAATACATGAGGAAGGGACAGAGTATGGGACAGAAAGTTGTGTAGAATAGAGTCCTCACTTTTAAGTTGTACTTGGAATCCTGTCCACTGTTTTTCTGTTCTTACCAAATGTTGAGCCCTATGTTCAGTGTACTAACTGCAGTGAGCTTTCTCTCATCGATCACATTTATATAATGTGTACAGATTGGGTCTTCGGAGCAGAAGCAGAACTTACAAGAAACTTTAAAAAGTTGTGGAACTCATTGGCACTTATCAGTAACTTTGGCCGTTAGGGTGAACAATTTGCTTTAAACTTAGTAAAATGTAACTTTAGATTACATGTAGTGGGTGTTGTTGGGAGATTGAGCCACACAGAGTGAAAAGATTTTATATTAATTGCTGGATGTTTGAAAATATCTTGGTATGCCAGAAAGGAAGGTAAAAGTTGGCATAAGATTCATAGTACTGCAGTTTCTTAGTGAATTTGAGGTATAGCAAATTGAGAGATGTGGAACAACTACGGTGGACTGAACATATCTGTAGTTATATGCATTTTTATATTTAAAAAAGCATTTATGTGTGCCAAACTGCTTCAGAGAGAGAGACAAAGCTCAGCAGCTGAAAACTGAAGTACAGGGGTGATTGGGAGAGATTTTCAAAGGCACAAATGGCAGGTAGGCAGATAACTCCTTTTGAGAGTCCATGGAAATTGTGCATCACCTAATTATCATTATTGCTTTTGAAAATCTTCTCCATTTTCTGCTGGGTATTAGCAATATCTTGCCCAAAATCTACACGCATCTTAATTAGAAAAAACATCAAAACTGGAGGGAATA
Organism: Chelonoidis abingdonii; assembly: GCF_003597395.2. NCBI lineage: Eukaryota > Metazoa > Chordata > Testudines > Testudinidae > Chelonoidis > Chelonoidis abingdonii. The sequence continues at coordinate 73,684,387 of NC_133773.1, forward strand.
CGTACAAACCAACTTAATATTAGTGCAATGTCATTTCCCCCACCTCCTCCCTTCCCAGAGTAAAGTAGAGAAATATTGGATAAGGCTGATGGCCAGCAGCAACCAGAGGTCAAGTTGTTGTTTTGCTTTAGCATGGTACATCTGAAACAGTGGTTTGATTCTTCCTGTACAGGGAAAACTCTGCATCCATACATAATTGTATGGGATGAGTTCAGGATCTCAAAATTTTTTTTAGACTATGCTGTGGGGCAGAGTTGTACATGCGTGACTCTGTAGTTAGAACTCGATGCAATATGAATGATATTCTGTTACTTCTGCCTTATGCATGTTTGTTGTTCAACTCTAAACTTTGTTTGATATCCGGGAATTTATACTGGATGCCAGTAGGAACGGAATCTACCCCAGAAGTGTATGCAACTCAACTGTCCAAGAATAAAGAAAAACATCTTTTCCCTTAAGTACATGTTTTACTTACTGGAAACCTTTTAATTAGAATTCTGTATGGGATGTGCTAGTCAGAGATTTGCCAGGTGCTTACCAGAATACTACTTAGAGTTTGCTGACAGTAACAGGTGGAAATAAAAGCTGATATTTTTCCAGTGAATTGCATAGTGTGCACTTGCTAATGCACAAAATAGTGTATTTAATTCATAAGACAAAAAGGTGTTTCCTAAGATCTGTTTTAGAATTTAAGTTTTTGAATGCTCATTTGCTAAAACCTACCTATACACTAGAAAAATCAAGCTTTACATACTGGACAAAAATTGTCCTGTTTCTTTTTAAACATGTATGTAGTTCAGAGTTCTTGCGCACATGTAAATGATTCACAGTATAACGCTGTGCCTGCCTTGCAGTTGTTTTTAGAATTGGCAGACTTTTGAGTCTTGTACTACTTAGTCATTTAGTGTTTTCAGTCTATTTCTTGCCAAAACAATTGGGAGTGGAGTTTTCAAAAGTACTCACCATTGGCTTCACTTTGCACTTACTGAAATAATGGGGAAAATGCCCATTGATTTCAATAAGAACAGTTATAATTATTACTCTTGCCATCTTGGGCCGAGTTTCCCTCTCGTTCCCCAGTACAGAATTCTTCTTTTCTTGGGTAGCATCTGACTATTTGATTTGACTCATTTCCAACTCTTTTCATTGTACCTTCTCTCATGTTTTCTCCTATGCCTGAAACAGTCTTCCAAAACTATGCCTCTTTCTTTCAAATAAATTCTGAAAATTCATCTACTCCATGAATCACTCTAGGTATAATAAATCCAATCCATATTGTGCTTGACTTGTGTTGTCCTAAACTGTAAAAGCTTTTCTAAGGGACCTCTAACTTGTTTGGTGGAGTTCCTCTTTTGACCAGCACTACTGGAACTAAACATACAATAATTTATTATTCTGCACAAATTTTTCCTTTTTCTTATTTTGTTGTAGCTTTGTTTTGAGCAGAGGATAGTGTTTTTATTTCTGGTGGATTAGACAAGGGAGTCTTGTAGCACTCAGAACAGTAAATAAATGGTAAAATGCTCCTTGCCATAAGGAATTTAGACTATATGAATTTGGGATCTGGACTCAAAGACCTTAGAGTTTAAAAGACAGACACACAGGAGATGAGATACACTGGTGAATTCAGAGGAAAGAGAACAAAGAAACTGCACTGCTGGCTAATTAAGTGGTTTTGAATTATAGAAGGAGGGGGAAAGTATCTGAAAATAACTTTTAAAAGTATGTGTAAAACTGAGTTAAACTAGAAAAAGTATATCTTGATGACTTTAACAATAGTTTACTTTCAACATATTGCTTCCCCTGTGTAAACTATTTCTAAACCTAATTAGAATCATAGAATATCAGGGTTAAAAGGAACCTCAGGAGGTCATGTAGTCCAACCCCCTACTCAAAGCAGGAGCTAACCTCCAACTAAATCATCCCAGCCAGTGCTTTGTCAAGCCTGACCTTAAAAACCTCTAAGGAAGGAGATTCCACCACGTCCCCAGGTAACCCATTCCAGTGCTTCACCACCCTCCTAGTGAAAAAGTTTTTCCTAATATTCAACCTAAATCTCCCCCACTGCAACTTGAGACCATTACTCCTTGTTCTGTCATCTGGTACCACTGAGAACAGTCTAGATCCATCCTCTTTGAAACCCCCTTTCAGGTAGTTGAAAGCTATCATCAAATCCCCCCTCATTCTTCTCTTCTGCAGACAAAATACTCCCAGTTCTCCTCATAAATAATTCCAGCCTCACCTCATAATTCATGTGCTCCAGCCCCCTAATCATTTTTGTTGCCCTCCGCTGGACTCTTGCCAATTTTTCCACATCCTTCCTGTAGTGTGGGGCCCAAAACTGGACACACTACTCCAGATGAGGCCTTGCTGATGCCGAATAGATGGGAATGATCAAGTCCCTCAATCTGCTGGCAGTGCTCCTACTTATATAGCCCAAAATGCCATTAGCCTTCTTGGCAACAAGGCACACTGTTGATTCATATCCAACTTCCCATTCCCTGTAACCCCTAGATCCTTTTCTGCAGAACTGCCTCGCCACCCGTTCCCTAGTCTGTAGCAGTGCATGAGATTCTTCTGCCCTAAGTACAGGACTCTGCACTTGTCCTTGTTGAACCTCATCAGATTTCTTTTTGCCTAATCCTCTAATTTGTTTAGGTGCCTCTGTGTCCTATTCCTACCTTCCAGCATGTCTACCATTCCTCCTAGTTTAGTGTCATCTGCAAACTTGCTGAGGGTGCACTCCACACCATCCTCCAGATCATTAATGAACATATTGAACAAAAACTGCCCCAGCTCCAATGTGAAACGCACCAAATCTGACACCTGGAAATCTAGATAGATCAGACATGTTTCCAGTAGGCTTCTGTGAATGGTTCATTCAAACAAAATTTGAGCAGACCATTGTCTGCTCATGAATATGATTTGAGCTCAAGAATGATTTGGGATTGCTTGTAATTTGAGCTGAAGGGTACATGCAGACAATAACTTCTATGGAATTATATTTTGGAGGATTAAAAATTGTATATGCAGAATGCTGGCAGACACCAAGCATGTAGATGTAAATATATAAAATGTACATATTAACATACTGACCCTGGAAATGAATAACCATGGGAAAGAACATACTACTACAACTTAGAACATCCATGTTTTCTTTAAAAAACATTGAGAAGTGTGATAAAGAGCAATCTTACCACAGAGTATTAAAAAATAAATTGTATATTGGTAACAACTTCCCAATAAAACCACAGATCTGCTAATTTTTATGTGAAATAACTACTAACAACAAGAGTGAAACACAGAAGGGTACACCTTAATTGCTGAACAATTAAAAATTAATACATATGGATTGTGAAGCCCTTACTTAATTTGTCTAGCTGTGTTTAAGATACAAATAAAACAAATAAAGTTGGTTAGAGACCGAACAGAACATTTGTCTTTCTATTTGTCTGTTACAGCTATCCTCCTATTCCATTTTGTCTCTTACAGCCGTCCCCAAACTCCATTTTGTTTTTGTTCTCCTGTGGCCTCCCCTCCCTGGCTGTTAAGTTGTTTAGCAGGGCCACTGCCCTTCTCAAAATGGAGGGCCCCTTAAAGTTGTTTACCAAGAGCCATTGCCCTTTTCAAAGGGATGGCCAATTGTGCTAAGTGGGACCACTGCCCTGTTCAAAGGGTTAGTCCTGTTATCACCTTGTTAAACCTGGGCTCGGTGTAGGGTGGACAATGTCCAGTTGCAAGGCCTATTGTGTTTTTAAGGTCCTGGGCATGAGTCATAGGCCTCATGTGCTTCTGAGTCACCTATTGCACAGGACTCTGCCTAGACATGTCTCTGTGCTCACCTGCTTTTTTTTTTTTCTCTTTCCCCTGCCTCTGAGCCAATCAGAAGTACTGGTGGGAAACTGCCTAAGTTTGCCCTTAAAACCAGACATTTTCTGATCAGACCTCAGAAAGGTTCCTGCATTGCTGCCTGGTCTGATCAGCCAGGGGTTCTGGGGGGTCCTTTCTCCGCTCTCGTTTTATTTTTGAGCGTACCCCCGTTTTTTGACCCCCCCCTAGGAAGAACGAATTGCTGCCTGAGAGATCTCCTGATTATTAAGACCGTACCTAGCCTTCTGATGATCTTGCTGCTTTTACCTCTGCTGCTTCCTTTGGGGCTGGTAAGAATCCCTCTGTGAAATTCTGTGAAATTCTCTATACTTTTATTTTATTATCTTAGCTGCTCTCTCTCTTTCCCCAGCACCCAGACTTAACCAGCACCCAGCATAGCTGTGGTTAAGTTAGGTTTAGAGAATTGTTTGTATTGTGTTCTGTAAGTTAGGTTTAAGAAATTGTTGCATTGTGTTCTGTTACTTGCTAATTTGTGTAGTCTTGGTTAAGTTAGGTCATAGATAAGATTTTGCTGTGTTCTGTATAGTTGTGGTTAAGTCTGTCTTCCTGCTGCCCCCACCAAGCTCTCCAGTCACCCCATACCCCTCAGTCTCTCTGCTGTTTAAACCTGCAGCCTGCCTGCCCTCTGTCTCCTGAAGTTTAAATCTCCCTCTGCTCTCTGCTGTTTAAAGCTGCAGCCTGCCTGCTCTCTCTCTCCTGTTTAAACCTGCAGCCTGCCTGCTCTCTGTCTCCTGAAGCTCTCTCTCTCTCTCTCCTTTTTAATCCCTTCCTCCACACTCTCCTATTACCCCCAAACCTCAATTGTATTACTGAAGTCTAGCATAAAACCCCATTGGTTACCCTTTTTCTCTCTAACACACCTCACATTTTACATTTATACCACTGTGACACATTTTTACCTAGAGTTGGTTACTTACCACATTTTCCCATAACTGTTAGTTGGCTATATGCTGCTGTGACACACCTTTTATATAGAAATTGTTAGCTACTTGTTACATTTATACTTCAGTGTTAATTGGTTGCCAACTGTATTGTACCCCACTATTGAAACCCCCTATACTATTTGCTAAAAGAAACCCCTCCCCAATTGTCTACCTTAACAAACCCCATACCCCTCACTATTGAATTTTCCCTGTTTTTTTGCATTTTCTTAATAAAGTTTATTTTGCACCCCACCTGTGTGGTAATTGCTCCCCAAGATCCCATATACCTGCTGGCAGGGACACTATTTAATATCTGCATTCTAGGGAAAGGTTCTCTCCTCTGTTCTGTTGCTGCTGGAATCTTTCTTTCCTTTCTTGTTGAGTGGTGTGGACCAATCTTGGTTGTTTTTTATAGCTGCCACTATCTTGGTAGGTGACCTTGGGTAAGTTTCTTCACTGTTCTCTGACTCAGTTTCCCTATAGGTAAAATGAGGATGATACAGACCTCTTTTGTAAAGTATTTTTAAAACTACAGATGAAAAATGCTATAGAAAAACTGGATATTAGTTTATTATTTATTTATTTATTTATTCATTTATTATGACTGACACTGCTGAGGAGGCCTCTCCGTTGTGGTTGCTGTTAGTGGGCTGACAACCCAGCTGTCTTTTAGCTGTTGCTAGGGGCTCGCTGTACTGGCCACTTCTGGGAGTTGTGTTTCTTTTCCTTTCCTGGATGAAGGTAGCTGTGGTTATTATGACCCTCTTCTTTGTGGGCTGACCCCATGACTGACTTTTACTCTACTTCTCCATCTTCAGCTCTGAATAAAGAAATTATTGTTTCTAGGAAAACCAGTGAGATATTGTTCTTGCAGGCTAGTGACACGACAAAACATATTTCATTCTCAAGTTAAATCTCCCACCCAAACAAGAAATAGCAATTTCCACTGGCAGAAAACTATCATTTTTCACAGGCAGATACACACAAGAGACTATCAGATCTCTTTACAGCATGTTCACTGTGAAACCAGGGGTACTGCTCACAGACTGCTATGCTATTTAGCATGGATAAGAGTGGCATAATCTGGTCCTATGATGTTAACTTTCAGCAGCTCTGAGAAGGCTCAGATTCAACTCTTAACACAGTGAAGCCTGTCAGCACTTCAGTTTGGCTTCTTTCTGTCTGTCTCACTCACCCCTTTCTCTGATTCAGCTCCTCTGCTTTTGACAGAAATTAAACAGAGCAGCAATCATTCTCATGATACCTTTTATGTTGCTACCTAAATGTCTCTCTCCATACACTTTAATTGCTTTTTGTGTTGCTACTCCTCTGATTGGCCAGTTAGTTTATGATGCCATTTTGTAGGTAAGGTGGACCTCTTCAAATACAGGATTTTGTCACACAGCAACCACTATAAAATTAAAATGTTGGCTGCTGTCACTTAAAACTAAACAAACAGAGTAATGTGTTTTCAGCGTAAGGAACTAGAGTATGAGGGTACGTCTACACTAAAGGATTATTCCGATTTTACATAAACCGATTTTGTAAAACAGATTGTATAAAGTCGAGTGCACACGGCCACACAAAGCACAATCATTCGGTGGAGTGCGTCCATGTACCGAGGCTAGCGTTGATTTCTGGAGCATTGCACTGTGGGTAGCTATCCTGTATCTATCCCATAGTTCCTGCAGTCGCCCCTGCCCATTGGAATTCTGGGTTGAGATCCCAATGCATGATGGTGCAAAAACAGTGTCGCGGGTGGTTCTGGGTAAATGTCGTCACTCATTTCTTCCACCATGAAAGCAACAGCAGACAATCATTTTGCACCCTTTTCCCCTGGATTGCACTGGCAGATGCCATAGCATGGCAACCATGGAGCCCATT
>NC_133773.1:73691111-73695794 GCF_003597395.2 Chelonoidis abingdonii
CTGCCACAGCCCGGCTAATACTTTCTAATCACTGGAACCATTCCTGTGCTAGGTTTGGAGCTGCTCTGTAATCATTTATGAATATTCCGATTTGCCCACAGCCTGGTTAATTGTGATATTTACTGTATCCATAATATTTTGGTTTAGTCTTAAATTAGGTTGAGTCTGTCTCAGGGAAAACCAGGTTAGGCAAAAGTAGAAAAAAGGCTCACAAAGAAGCCATTTTATCAGCAACATCTCGATCTTAGAAACACACTTTGCCAGTGTGGGTGCTAATTGCAGAATACCATGCATAGAAGTATCCTGGATCGCGAGGGTTGTGCTCATTGCTCTCCTTGTTAGGCCTAGCAGAGCCGCTTCAATACCCTCCAGGAAAAAAGAAATTTTAGCAGGTACTTAAAAATGTTGTCTATTCTCTAGACCTGCATGATTTGAAACTGTTGTGTACCACTACAGGTAACCTAGACTGTGCGCACATGTACCTATGAGAAGTAGGAAACTGCCTACGTTTAGCTAATCAGGCGATGGTAAACCACTTGAGGTGAGATGACAATGTGAAGACTGTTTTAAAATCCCTTATTTTCAGTGCTCATATATTCTTTTCTAATCCGTAACATAGTTGAATAATAGCATCGATTTACAGAGACCACGCCAGCCTGGTTTGGTCTATATTAAAACACTGTTAAACGATCTCCGGAGAGAGTTTATCAGCAGGTATCCTCCAAACTCAGCGCAGCCACCGTGCTGATAATAGCATCCAGGGCACAGTCTCAGCGAGCTAGGACAAAGTGTAGAGATCTCTGTATCTCTCTCTGGATAAGTAAAGCGCCATGAGGTCTACATCTGGGGGCATGCACTTGTACCACACGATTCAGAAAAGCGGGACTTGAGGTAGAGCTTTCTGCAACGAGACACACAAACTCTTTTTCTCGCGCAGGGTCTAGGTACACTACACGTTTATGTACCAATTTTAGCAGCGTTATACTGTATCTGTAACCGCTGCATTCGTCACACAACGAGCCTTTATATCAAATATAAAGGGTTCTTTAAACTGATTCTCTGTACTCCTCCAATCGACGCGAGAGGAGTAGCGCTGAAATTGGTATTACCATAATCGGATTAAGGTAGTGTTGGTGGCCTGTAGGCTGAGTTCCGAAATGGGTTCGTGGCCTCCAGGTGGTATCCCCCATAAAGTGTCAACCCGCACTTGTTTCTGTGCACCCGCATTTTGCACGATCAGTTATTCCCGACTCTTCGCCGCATTTACTAGTTCACTCCTAGTGCCTGATCAAATGCACCCTAGCTCATTTCCACCGTCACTGTGTTTACCCCTGCCCTCGCTTTAATTTGCCAGATGCTCCGTGGTCTCCCTTCAATAGACGTCATGCTCACCGCAAATCACATTCTTGGGAAAGCAACTCTTTGAAGCTTGTAAGGGCAACTTGGGCTCAGGTAGACTCAAGTATCAAGGCCCCGCGAAGCTTTTTTGGATATCTTGCCACGTGTTCTGATATTGCCAGCTGGAGCATTGATAGCACAGGTGGCGAAGCAGTTATTCCAAAAAGTGATTTCGCGAGTCATCCGGATCGCTCCTACAGGAGATTACTGGATTTTTGATCGCTGTATGGGGAGACTAATATTGTTCTATCAGAGCATCCGTTATCGAGAAGGGCGAAATGCGCCAAATGCATTTACCAGAACAAAAATCATCTCGCACGGCTAATGATTACAGCAGTCCACAGCACAGTGCTGTGTGTAGACAGGTAACGGTGTGGGCAAGAATGAAATCAAAAATGATGCTCCTGAAGGAAGGGAGGGGGAGGAGGATCTCCAGCTGTGTCCCATCGGCGAGTTCCAGCAAGTCTCTGAAAAGCATTTGCATTCTTGGCTGAGCCCTCCGCTAATGCCTGGAGGTTTCAATACGGTTCGGGCGGGGTGGTTTCTTGAGTTGTATTTTCGTCAACATTAGTACTCCCACGCTCGCCCCTCGTGAAGTAAATAGGGGTCTAATAAAATTCGTTCTTGTGACTCTTTTTCATGCTCACATACACGTATGGTCTCGAATGCGAGCTGCTGGTAGACAGTAGGGCTGCTGGGGCGAGATGAACCAGCAGCAGATCCTTCTTTCCTCTGCCTTCTTTCTCGGTGGCAGGATGGTACAGTATATTGACTGCTATCCATCATCCATTCATCCAGCCCATGAGTGCTCCTGGCTGGCCTCAGGTACAGAGGCAGCCGGGCGCTAGGGTTAGAAAATTAGGAGTTGAACCTTCCTAGTTTATTCGCCACGCAGATGGACATCACAGGGAACGGATAGGGTGAGACCATCCTTCATCCCATAGCAAGTTAGGGGGCTGAACTCCATCAAGTCCCCCCCCCGACTACCTTTTCGTGTCTAGAAAAAGCAAAGATTCTGTACTGCTGGATTATCAAGCAGCCGGGATGAATGCCACTCCTCCTCCTCTCCACCTTGTGCACTTGTTCTTGCCTTGAGATGTCTCTGCCTGGACTATTCTAGCTATGTTTTGCGAACGCCATCGCCTCCCCTACATTTATACTAAGTCATGTTGTTTCTTATTCCTGCACTCTTTATTACTTCTATCTGCATCAAATGAGTGGACCCGTACGTGCAATGTAGCCCAGGACAGGGTTGGCGAAGAAAGGAAGATCAGACTGGGTGGGGTGGGCAGGCACCCCCCTACCGGATGAGTATAGTTCCTGTCGCACTTCGCCTGGCTACGGCACTACGTCTAGGCGCTCATCTATGTTCTTGGAGAGTCTGAACACGAAGGCGGCTGTGCTCTCGTTAGCCATACACTGGAGTCCTTCATTTCTGCCCCAATAGTCTATCTAGGCAGGACAGTAGCTCTGTGTTTAGGTCAACATTATAAGGAGGGTAATTGACTCGTCAGGGGTCTAGTCCGCAAGTACTGTTGTCTTTGCGACCCGAACGCGAGGAACTCAGTCGAAGGTCAGCCGCGAGGAGCATCTACATTAGAAGCAGCGACGGTAAGAGATGAACTGAGTAACTCATCTCAAATGTCGCCGTAAAGGCACAGCAGACCAGTACGAGCCGAGTCTGAGTAACCGCGTTCTCTGGTACCGGTCGGTGAAGCGCATGCTACATGCTGTGCTGTGTAGCAATACTAGGCAAGTACTGAGCCTCTGTCAGTGCATCCAGTACACATAAAGGTGACACTAAGAAAGGCAAAATGGCCATGTTTCCAGATGGCTTGACCTGTGCTGATCAGTGCTCCACGCTGGGCAAACAGGAAATGCAATTCAAAAGTTCGCGGGGCTTTTCCTGTCTACCTGGCCAGTGCATCCGAGTTCAGATTGCTTTCCAGAGTGGTCACAATGGTGCACTATGGGATACCACCTGGAGGCCAAACCGTCGATTTGCGGCCACACTAACCCTAATCCGATATGGTAATACCAATTTCAGCGCTACTCCTCTCGTCGGGGAGGAGTACAGAAATCAGTTTAAAGAACCCTTTATATTGATATAAAGGGCCTCGTTGTGTGGACGAATGCAGCGTTAAATCAGTTTAACGCTGCTAAAATTGGTATAAACGTGTAGTGTAGACCAGACCTGAGAAAAAGAGTTTGTGTCTCAGTTGCAGGGGAAGCTGTACCTCAGTCCCCTTTCTAATCTTTACAAGTGCAGCCCCCAGATGTCAGACCTCATGCCTTTACTTATCCAGAGTCAGAACTCTACAACTGTCCTACTCCGAGACTGGGCCCTGGGCTATAGTATCAGCAGGTCTGACTGAGTTTGGATACCTGCTGTACTCTCCTTCAGGAATCTGTAACCAGTGGTTTATATAGCAACCAGGCTGCCTTCTTAAAACATGCTATTTTTTCTTTAACAGTAGAAAAGAATTATTGCATGAAAAAGGATTTTAAAACAGTCTTCACATGTCTATCTCACCTCAAGTTTTACCATCCCCTGATGGTAACGTAGGCAGTCCTAACTTACTCAGGTACATGTGCCTCAGTCTGGTTTACCCGAACAGCATCATGCAGTCTAGAGATAGACACCATTTTTAAGTCCTGCTAAATTTCTTTTTGTTCCTGGGGTTTGGCCCTCCTGTAGGCTAACCAGGAGATCAAGGCACAATCCTCGGGTCCAATGGTTCTAGCATTATTCTGCAGCAACTGGCAAGTGTGTGCTGAAAAATGGCTTCTTGTGAGCCTTTTTTCTACTTCCTACCTGTTTTTCCTGACAGCTCCCTATTAAACTAAACCAAAATATTATACAGTAAATATCCCAATAACCAGGGCAACATACGGTATTCATAAATGATTACAGAGCAGCTCCAAACCTAGCACAGGATGGTCCAGTGATTAGAGTATTAGCCGGGCTGTGGCAGAGCAGGATTCAATTGTTACTCTATCAAAGAGAGTCTCTGTGATCTTGGTATAATCATTTAGTGCTTGTCTACGCTGCCCCGCAGTTTAGACTAAGACTACAGGGGCATGACTAGCATTGTGCACCAAAGTTCTGCACTCTAATCCCCCCAGGTGTATGTTGTGGATGCGAACCAGTAGGTTCCTAGTGTCAAAGTTAGACTCAGGACTCACAGTTTGTCAGACCACTCTGTTTTATTAGCACAGCGCTCTGCTAATACACCCAGATAATGTGAGCAGCATGCAAGGCTTAAACAGTCTTATTTATACAGA
>NC_133773.1:73695894-73753785 GCF_003597395.2 Chelonoidis abingdonii
CACCTGGGGCACAGCATGCATATCCTACTTCCTTACCAACTGTTATCGATCTAAGGCTAATACTTCACCAATTGCCCTTAAACGGTGCAATTGTTCTATGTTAATGTCTGTATTCCTGACACCTGGATTTCAGCATTCCAACAATTTTGCTTAAAGGTACAGACAACATTTCTTTAGTCCTTTCTATTCTTACAATATAATTCATTCTACTTTCACACTAGTTTGTGTTAACATAGTCTTCTAGGAACCTTTTAGTTCATATCTTCAGCATCCACATGGAGGAGTTACAGAGCAGCATTTTGATGTGCACTGTTGCTCACATCTCCTAGTTCAAACTGTGGGGCAGTGTAGACATAGCCTAAGATTCTCTCTGTCTTGATGTAGGGAAGTACTATTATTCCCATTGCAGAGATGGGGAATCAAGGCACAGAAAGATTTTCGGCAAGTCACATAATCACAGAATAATGGGAGGATGAATACACTAAAGATTGTGAGACACTTAGCCACTACAGTAATGGAGCCTAGAAAAGTGCATAGGATAGTTTAACCCTTCCCCTCTCCCCCCCCAAAAAAACTGGATAATAATAGCGGTAACCTTTAACAATCTTTAGTAAGTTTTTCCTCCCAAGCTAGTGACCCATCGGTTTGATTCAGTGAGTCTCCTCACAGAGGAGTAAAATGCTTGTGTATGCATTTGGAGAACTGGGGCTCTGCGCAAATGTATTGTTTGCCATTAAATGTATTATAAGCAAATACAGGAATCCTAAATACCAGATATGTGCTTGGATGTCAGCATGCCATCTCCAGTCTACATCTGTTGTTTCCAGGTCACTCAGTTCCAGTGGACACAAGAATTAAAGAAAAGCAGATTAGTTACAAAATCTAAAAAAGTTCTTTACAAGATGTTCAGATTACAATTTACTGCTTGTATTTACTCTACGGTCCCTGATTAATGTGCAGATTTGGAAAGGCTTTATCTTATTTGAGTAAGTACTAATACATAAAAAAAATTTAAAAGTTTTAAAAAGTTCTAATATATTTTGGGAAAGATTGGATGTAATGTAAAAATTGGTTTTATCTTACAAAAGTTAAGCTTTCATAAGAAATGATGGATAAACACTGTAAGCAGTTTCAAGCAGTACTTATAAGAAAATCTTTATATTTTGGAGCTTTGACATGGCATTTTTTAGCTGTTGGTGTTACTATAACCATGAAATAACTCAGTTATCTATTGGGAGGCAGCAGGGCTGCCCAGAGGATTCAGGGGGCCGGGGGCAAGACAATTTCGGGGGCCTCTTCCATAAAAAAAATCACAATACTATATTCTCGTGGGGGCCCCGGCAGGGCCCGGTGCAAATTGCCCCACTTGCTCCCCCCCTACACCCCGGGCGGCCCTGGGAAAAATAAACCTTCTGCATCTCGGCACGAATCCAGTTTTGAGAAAACTTCTTTACAAGGTATCACTGGTTTTCAGCAGCAGCTAGTGCTAAAAGGTACTAAAGCTCATTAAAAGGGTTGGACAAATATGTGCCGTCAAAATTGTTTCTGGATTGAAAACTAGGGGTTTTTAAAAAGCAGAAAAAAATCATGGACAATGTCTGCTTTCCTTCAAAATTTCTTGTGTTTTTTTTTTAATTGAAAAGCTGAAATTAGTCTGCCATAACCTGAATATGGTTTGGGGTTTCAGAAGTGTCTGGCCACATATCTGCTACTTGCTGTGTTTGATTGTTTAAAGAAACAATAAAAAAATTCTGCTTAAAAAAAAAAATCCAAAACTTTTTGAACCACCTCAGCTTGTGACCAAATGCCTGGGCCCATCCAGTCAGAGATTTTTCCAGGTTTCTGATACTCTGCTGGCTTCCTTGACTCATATCTGTCTCCATAACTTTGGGTTCATTTAGGTTAGAATATAGGAACAGCCATACTGGGTCAAACCAAAGGTCAATCCAGCCCATTATCCTGTCTACCGACAATGGCCAATGCCAAGTGCCCCAGAGGGAGTAAACCTAACAGGTGATGATCAAGTGATCTCTCTCCTGCCATCCATCTCCACCCTCGGAGAAACAGAGGCTAGGGACACCATTCCTTACCAATCCTGGCTAATAGCCATTAATGGACTTAACCTCCATGGATTTATCTGTTTCCTAGAGACAGGCTCCATGGGGTCCCTCACAAACTGGAGATGGTTACTGTGGGTTTGTCTTATGTACATAATCCACGAACTGAGCATTTGAGCTTGTTCCAAATCTGAGATGAGCCTATATTGTGAACATCGAAATGCTCAAAATAGCACATGAATGTGAATGGACATAGACTGTTAAAATTAAATTACCTGGGGTTCTCAAACTGGGGGTTGGGACCCCTCAGGGGGTCACGAGGTTATTACTGGGTCCCATGAGCTGTCAGCCTCCACCTCAAACTCTGCTTTGCCTCCAGCATTTATAATTGTGTTAAGTATATAAAAAACTGTTTTTAATTTATAAGGGGGGGGTCACACTCACAGGTTTGCTATGTGAAAGGGGTCACCAATACAAAAGTTTGAGAACCACTGAATTAACCCTCTGGAGCCTCAGGAAATATAGAGGGGGGCTCCCATGTCAGGGTTGGGAAGGAGGTAGGTGATGTAGGATATTGCTCTTCTCATGTGATCCCTCCCCCAGTGGCTAATTTTAAATGAAGCTACCCTCCCCTGACATGAATCTCCCTATGGCACTGAAATTAAATATAGACTATAATTTGTCATTTGAGAAGTGAAAGGGATAGTAGCCCTAATGGAAAAGCTTAACAGCTTGGCTCTTCTGCAGGCCTTAAACTGCTGAATGAGCTTTAGGGTAGGGAAGGCTGTGCCTCCCAAACAGCCTAGCCCTGCCCCCTATCTGACCCCCACCCACTTCCTGCCCCCCGACTGCCCGTCCCCCTCAGAATCTCTGACCCATCCTGCTCCTTGCTACCTCACCATCCCCCAGAGACTCTCCACTACCACCCCAGGACCCCACCCCTGCTCCCTGTCCCCTGACTGCCCTAACCCCTATCACCCCCTCGCTGAGTCCTGACCCCTGGAATGCCCACCATCCAACCCTTCCGTTCCCTGTCCCCTGACTGCCCCCCCAACCTCTGCCCCCTCCCTGTCCCTGGGACTTCCTGCCCCTTAAGCAACCCCCCCAGCCCTAGCCCCTTACCCCTGACTCCCCTCTCACCTGGAGCCTCAGCACATCCAGGAGCTTCACTTGACAGAGGCAGCGTGTCTTTGGTGGGGCCTGAGCTCTGCTCTGCTCAGAGCCACGTGGTCGGGGGCGGGGCCCGAGCCCCTCTCCGCTCAGAGCCATGTGGTCAGGGGGCGGGGCTGGGAGCTCCACGCTGAGCTCAGCTTCCTCCGCTCAGCCTGGAGCTTGCAGCCCCGTCCCCTCACCACACGACTCTGAGCAGAGCAGGGCTCGGGCCCCGCTGGAGCCACACTGCAGCTGTCCGGGACGCTGCTGGATGGGCTGAGGCTCCGGGAGAGGGGAGGAGATGGGGCCGGGTGGGGCCGGGGAGGGAGCCTCAGCCATGCTTGTAGGGGCCCCTGCGGAGACCAGGGCCTGGGGCAAATTGCTGCACTTGCCCCCCACCCCCAGGTGGCCCTGGGAGGCAGCAAGGCCTAGCAGAATAATATTGGATGCAGATTCAGGAGACCTGGATTCCATTCTTGGTTCTGCTGCTGGCCTGCTGGATGACGATAGAATAACTGTGCTTCAGTTTCCCTATCTGTAACACAGGTAAAGTATTTTGCGCTTTACTGATTAAAAGTGCTATTTGAATGCGATAGCGTGCTTGAAGGGCCTGATGGCCTAGTGGTTATTGCACCTGACCTCCAACCCCTTGTCTTGCTGTTGGGAGAGGAAATGGGGGGAGAGTTGGTAGCAATGCCTAGTCCATAACCCCAGACCAAGAGTGTTTGGATCTCCCCACTGTATCTAGGGCCTTTGTCCTTAAAGAGGGGATGGAAGAGGGACTTCACTCTACCTCTCCACAGGGTCCCAGCCAAGGACCCTGTAGGAAGTAATGCTAGTACGTTCCTCCTCAGAGAAGCCTAAATCTGCCACCCTGGGCTGCTTCCTATCTATGTGCCCCTGGGGCACAGCTTCTGTAGTCCAAACTGTCAAGAGCTTATAAAGTCCCAAATGAATGGGGCATGCAAGACCTGCTGCATCTTGAAGTGGGTGGTGGTTGAAGAAGGCACTTCTGGGGGCCTTACCCGATGTGCGGTCCCCTCTCAGGCTTCACATTCTGTCTGGCTTCCTGGAGAAAGATTTTTCTCCCCTGAAGCCTATCCATCACTCCTTGCCTGGGCATCTGAGCTCCTTTCAAGCCACTTCTCCTGCTAGTGTATGCTCAACAGGCCTGTTGAGGTGGAGCTACCTGGGTCCAGCATTGCCTTTTAACCGCTTCAGGACTTGTGTGGGGTTTGTATACCCTATCACAGAGAGCGAGATATCATTGTAGCAATAGGACAAAAATAGAAGTAAAATTTATGTAAAAAAATAAAAAAAAATAGAAGTTAATTTATTACTGTTGTTTTCTTTTTTGTGTTTTACAGTAGGGCAATTGTTTTTATTTACCTTTTACATTTACAGCATTCCACAAGGAATGAGCATTCTCAGTTAGAGGACATAAGAACTGCTAAACGAGAACAGATGACTGGTCTATCTATTCTGTCTCCCATACTGGCCAGTACAAGGTGCTTTATGAATTCCCATAATGGACAATTATGGAATAACCTGCACACAGAGGAAGTTTCTTCCTAACCCCCTATCATTTAGTGGCTGGCGTATATCCTGAAGCATGAGGATTTATAGCCCATGTATAGTACAACTAAGTTCATCCAGTACTTCATTTTAGCTCATGTCAAATTTTGTTCATTACTGATTCCCAGCTTGGGAATATTATTATTCCTTATTGTTCTGCACTTTGGCAGATTCAGTCAAGAGGCCATCATTCTAACAGAAAGCTGTGACCGATTGCTTTAAAAATAAATGATACTTGCACTGAATCAAGAGAGAAGGTTCATTAAAACTCATGCTGAAGAACTCTCATCACTCTTTTTCCATTGCATTTGACATTGCCTGAAAGACTGTTATATATTATGTTTATTTTTAGAACCTATTGTTCTGTTTAAACTTAGTCTGCAGCATGAAGAAAGCAATAACACTTCCCAACAGTGTTTAAATTTAGAGGAAAAAAATATTGTATTGTTCTCTTGTTGTAAGGGATTGTGAGCCGAAAGATCGCTTCAGAAATAACATTTTGGCTTTTGGAAGGTAGGAAAAACTGTAGCAAGAATCACTGGCTTCTTGAGGGCGCACATAGAGAGGTTTTCAGTATCTTTTATTAAGACTTTAATGACTTGTATGAGCCAGGATTGTAATGTTACTTGCTCTGCTTTCTAATGATTTGCTTTGACATGCATAAAAAGAAAAATCACTTCCATTTAATTTCAGAAATTTTTTTTACTGAGATTGACCTACTCTGCCACTCCACTTCCTACTCAAATGCAAAGTTCTGAGGAACTAGGCTAGTTCCATAATGATAAGCTTGAAAAGACAAATGTACTTTTCAAAGCTAAATGGTTAGAAGATCAAGTTATTTAATTAGTGTCTTTGAACTGCTCTTAATACAAGTAATAGAAAGCTATAGAAGATGAGTATTTTTTTTGTTTTTAACATAGATCAAACTAAGATGTACACTAGATTGCTATAACTGCTCTAATTCACAGAAAAGTGAGGGGAAAGCTTATATGGGTTTCAGCCGAACCAGAAAACCAAAGTAGATGTTTCTTAGAGTATAAATTGTTATAGGAACTGTACTGAGATGGTCAAATTAGATTCAGAAAATGACATTGGATATTTGTGTGGTTGAATTGTCATCTTCCATGTTCCAACTGCCAGTCATTTTATTTTATTGCTGTGATATGCTTTCTCCTTACTCGCATCATTTAGGTTCATCTCACATATTACAGTAAACATAAATGGAAATGCAAAATGGAATGCAGTCTAGAACCTTTAAGAATTCTGAATCCATGAAACTCTGAGCCATCTTTACTTTTATACGCTGAACATTTGATTCTGGGAATTGCTCTTTTCAAACAATATGAAGTCACTGGTTTCCCTCCTAGAATTTGATGTATACTTCAGAAGATGTCAGGAGTAATTGGTTGGCTGGTGTGGAAGGGCAGTGGGTTGGGTCTGTCAGTGTAGGATATCCAAATAGCAGAGGAAATAGAAAAGTGGGGCGGAGCAACAAGTTACACGTGCTGTCTTTTCTGAACTACTCTAATTTTGAAAATCTTAATACATGAGGGCCAAATTCTGCCCTTGCATGTATATATGCATCTCCCAATGGCTTCCAAATGAATTTCTTACCCTCTTATCCATGGGCAAAAAACAACATTAAAGCTGGCAGATCAGGAATCCTTCTGCTTAGGTGAATACTGAGGTGGTATAAAAGCACCATACCAACCCCTATACCACCCTTTCTGGCCACTGGTGTGGGAAAGTAGCTAGGGAGAAGGGGTTGTGGTCAAGTCATCCTATACCCTAGCAATCCCCACATCCTTAGGGGCTGAGGGCAACTCCCATAAGTTACAGTAGTCTACAGTCTGCTCTTAATTGTACCAAGTATCTCATTTGGTCAGATTGGTCCCAGGATCTAGGAGCTGCAAGGTATCTTAAGGCCACCTTTGCAAATTCCTCCTTCAATCCTGAGTGAAGTATGGCTCAGCCACACCGTAATATCTGGCCTACACCATCCTACAAACCACTGACTAAAACAGATAAGTGTTTTCTTTTTCTTTTTCCTCTATGATATGTTCTGACAGCAGAATACTATGCATCAAATTAACCTGTCCTTTAACAGAATGTCTGTAGGGAAAGGAGATGCATGACTAAGTTAAAAAAAATCAGAAAATAAAAGTTGTCATTATTGGACATTCTACTTTGCCAAAGCAACTAATGTATTATAACAGCTGTCAGGTTTCCTATAAGCAGCAGTTAAAAATACAAAGACCTGTACACACCATTGCGGAGTTTTGATTAACACCTTTTATGAGCCAATATAAGATTTTTCAACAGAAGTGTAAGGGTGACGTAGTGATGCAAATTCAGAAGGGATCCTGAGCTGATTTTGGATATAGTAACGTTAGACTGTTGTCAGAAAACTACAATTTCAAAAACAGGCTTTGAAGAAAGTATGTTTAATAACTACTTAGAAAAGTGACTAGGTTGTCAAAGGAATGCTTATTGGCAAAAATAGTAAGCTAACTCTACTGGCTTTTTATGTTTTTCTTGTTTTGACCATATTAAACCATCTGGGTTTTTTTTAAGCAGTTCAGGTCTCTTGTTTCCCTGAAATGCAGTCTTCCATGATTTCTTTTTCCTTTTTAATTCCATATGTAAGCTTTAAAAACTTGTTATAATACCTGTTGCAGAAGGATACAATATTTCATCTCTGGTCTATGTTAATTCAATTTGTAAATTCACTTGAAACAATGTGTGTGATTATGACATGCACAATGGACTCCTCTAAAGAAAAGCTTCTTAAAGAAATGTGTTAGAAAAGTCAAGGCAGGATGCTTCTCATCCAGTTACTTCTGATAATCCTCTGGGGAAAAAACATCGATGCTCAGTCCTGATCTACACTACGCATTTATACCGAATTTAGCAGCATTAAACCAAATTAACCCTGGACCCGTCTATACAACGAAGCCCTTTATTTCGATATAAAGGGCTCTTAATACCGATATCTGTACTCCTCCCTGACAAGGGGACTAGTGCTGAAATCGGTATTTGCCATGTCGGATTAGGGTTAGTGTGGCCGCAATTCGATTGTATTGGCCTCTGGGCACTATCCCACAGTGCACCATTATGACAGCTCTGGACAACAATCTGAACTCAGATGCACTGGCCAGGTAGACAGGAAAAGCCCAGCAAACTTTTTAATTTCATTTCCTACTTGCCCAGCGTTGAGCACTGATCAGCATGGACTGTACGGGAGATACTGGATCTGATCGCTTTATATGGAGACAAATCTGTTCTATCAGAGCTCCGTTCCAGAAGACAAAATGCCAAAGCATTTGAAAAAATCTCCAGGCTATGATAGACAGAGGCCACAGCACGGTGCTGTGTGACAAGCGTAACAAAAAGCCAAAGAATCAAATGGACGCTCATGGAGGGAGAGAAGGGGGACTGAGGACTCCAGCTATCCCACAGTCTCCAAAAAGTATTTGCATTCTTGGCTGAGCTCCCAATGCCTGAAGGGTCAAAAACATTGTCCCAGGTAGTTCAGGGTATATGTCGTCAATTTACCCCCCTTCCCTCCCGTGAAAGAAAAGGGAAAAAAATTGTTTCTCGCCTTTTTTCAATGTCACCGTATGTCTACTGCATGCTGCTGGTAGATGCGGTGCTGTGGCGCTGAACAGCAGCATCTCCTCCCCTTCCTTTCCTGATGGCAGATGGTACAAAAGGCTTGAAAACCATCATCACCACCCCATGAGTGCTCCTGGCTTGCCTCGGTGAGGTCAGCCAGGGGCGCCTGGGCAAAAATGGGAATGATTCCCAGTTATTCCCTTCTTTAAGCTTTGTCTCCTGGAGAGGCAGATGGTTCAAAAGGCTTGGTAACCATCCTCATCATAGCAGCTGGAGGCTGAGCTCCTCTCCCCCGTTCCCCTTCATGTCTAATGAAGATTCTGTACTGCCTGGAATATCATAGCAGCTGGAGGCTGCCTCCTCCTCATTTTATCTCATTAAAAAGTCAATGTTTCTTATTCCTGCATTCTTTATTACTTCATCACACAAATGGGGGGACACTGCCACAGTAGCCCAGGAGGGGTGTGGGAGGAGGGAAGCAATGGGTGGGGATGTTGCAGGGGCACCCCCTAGAATGGCATGCAGCTCATCATTTCTGCGGGATCTGACACGGAGCGGCTGTGCTCTCTGGTTCTCTGATACACTGGTTCTCTAGTACACTTGCCCCATATTCTAGGCAGGACTGACTCTATTTTTAGATACAACATAAAGGAGGGAATGACCCGGGGGGTCATTCCCATTTTTGTCTTTCCTCCCCCGACCAACCTCAGTGAAGGTCAGCCAAGAGCACCCATGACAGCAGCAGACGGTACAGAACGACTGATAACCGTCATCTCATCGCCAATTTACAATGGCACAGCAGACAGTACAGAACGACTGGTAACCGTCTCTGCTACCTTGCAAAGGCAAATGAATGCTGCTGTGTAGCGCTGCAGTACCGCCTCTGTCAGCAGCATCCAGTACACATACGGTGACAGTGACAAAAGGCTAAACGGGCTCCCTGGTTGCCATGCTATGGCATCTGCCAGTGCAATCCAGGGAAAAATGGCGCAAAATGATTGCCATTGCTTTCACGGAGGAAGGATTGAGTGACGACATTTACCCAGAATCACCTGAGACACTATATTTTTGCCCCATCATGCATTGGGATCTCAACCCAGAATTTCAATGGGCAGGGGAGACTACAGGAACTATGGGGTAGCTACCCATAGTGCAACGCTCCGGAAATCAACGCTAGCCTCGGTACATGGATGCACACCACCGAATTAATGTGCTTAGTGTGGCTGCGTGCACTCGACTTTATACAATCTGTTTTTTAAAAACGGTTTCTGTAAAATTGGAATAATCCCGTAGTGTAGACATACCCTTAGTCTGTGACACTGAATTATGCTGAGTAAAGTAGCCCAATTATTTCTCAAATTGTGAAATTGTAATATTTTGTGTCTTGAACCTCATGATGAGAGGAATATCGTAGAGGACAAACCTGATAAATAGGCCAATCTGGATTCCTCAGATGAAATCTTGACCCCACTGAAGTGAATGGGCGTTTTGCCCACTTAGGAGCTGTGGATTCACATCCTGACATAGCCCTTCATCCTTCAGAGGTAGGTACAAAGCTTTATCCAATTCGCATTGAAGTCAATAGAAGAGTACAAGCTGGTTTAGTATCATGAAACCTATGGTGTTGAGATCTTTTGGATGAGACATTCAACCCAGGGATCCTTTCCGTATGAATGTTAAAGAGTCCATGGAACTTTGTATAAGAACGTTGCATTGCTCAAGTGTCTTTGGCTTAATTGACCTTTTCCCTGCTGTTGTGAAACACACTGTGCATTAGTTGGTTGCTGTTCTCTGCTCTAAGGGCATAACTTCATTTAAGTGGTTCTGTATATAGGTGGCCTGACTTTTCAGAGGTGCTTAGCATGCACTGCTTCTAGCTGATGGCAACAGAAATGTGGGTGTTCAGCAACTCTGAAAATCAGGCCATTAAAGTGGTTTTGGATGAAGTGTGTGTGTGTAAATTGTTGTCCCAACTTCAGAGTGGTTGAGAGAAGTCTGGGCTTCTGGTGTGGGTAAACCTCCAATTGGCTTCAGTAGGAGCAGGATCTAGACACTACTGAGCATTCACTATGCCAAAATATTATTGACTCTGAAGAAATAGATGTCAGACTTCTTTGTCAGTTTGGCAACAACCAAATGAATTTCTCCCAGACTATCAAACTAGCTGTATCAACAATATCTGCATTGTGAAGGCCTTAGTGGATGCCATAGAAAAAACTCATTGTGTCAGAGCTCCCAGTTTGTTCTGTTCCTAGAATGTATTTTGTTAGATTCCTTTGTCTAATCCATTAACAAAATGGTGCTTGTCAAACTTATCATCATAGTTTTAGAAAGAGAATCAAATTTGGTAATTATTAAGTCACTGTCTGAGGAACAACCAGTCTCTACAATAGCCTATTATATTCTGTCAAATAAGTATTGTATATCCATAATGGGGCAAAGTGTGCTGTCATTTACATCTGTGTAATCCCACTGATATCAATAGTTGTGCCACTGTGAATGAGAAAATAATTTGATCCACTATATGTAGAAGTGGCTTAACTGGAATGAACCATCATAGCAGATCCTTTTTAAAATAAAAAATGTAATATAAACTAAAAGATGTATCCAATTGTTGGACTATACTCATGGGTCATTCTTAAAAATGTTCAAGACTAAACTGAGCCAAATGTATTGTCTAAAGACAAAGCAGTACAATATGGAAAGAACAGCTGCATGACCTTCTAAGAAGAATTTTTATCTTTCAGCATGTTGACCTTTCACAGAAAATGTATTTCAAAGATAACGCATTTCAGCTAGTTGTATTTATTTATATGTTTACAAGTTACAAAACTCTTTACCCATCACAAAAATCCAACCCACTGTCACCTAAACATTCCTTAACTTGTTGTTTTGTTCTTTACTTTTTTCTTATCTCTGTTTTGTATACTACATTCCAGACCAGTTGGGCATAGAGATGCGTCCCAACTTTTGCCAGGACACAGCATTCATGTATGTTGGTTTTGACAGGCTTCCTGTTTTCTAATGTCGAAGCTGACTTCAGCTTTTCAAAGTGTTGTGAGATATTTGAACAGAATTGTTGGAGAGCATAATACTTTGTTAACATTCTCAACACTTGTATATTAATGCTGTGCACGTAATACCCATTAATGTGGTGTATACGCTGCCTAACATATATGTATTGGCTAGCAAAGAACTATATATAAATACAGTCTGGTTGATACATAGCTCTGAGGAAGAGGAGCATGCTCAGTATAGATGGACTCTTTGGAGAATTTAGCTACTAAGTGCTAACATGTCTCAACTGAATTTTTTCTAAAGATTGTAACTTGGCACCAGGTACTGCAACTGAGACCAAGGAGACAGTCTTGTGCTCTCAATGCACCTGCTGGGGCCCATGCAGCAAGGAGAAGAAGGCTTTAAAGAGAGAGAGCCTGACTTGAATGCGGAGGGGTAAAGAAGGGGAAGAACTGCAAGAGGGAGAAGGGGGAAGAAGCTGGGGGGAGGCGGATGGATAAAAGTAGAGGGCCTAGCGGGTTATATAGGTGCAGAGTAGACGGGGGCACAGGGCTGGAGCCTGTAAGGTGGTGGAAGGGTTGGATAGGAGTAAAGAGTACTAAGATCAGGATCCAGGATGAAGGTGGATAGGAGCAGAGGGGGAAGGAATCAGGAGCTAGGGGGTGGATAGCAGCAGAAAGGGACACAAATAAGGTTGGGGTCCAGGGGTAAAATGGTTTATAACCACTTGACACATACCCTTCCAAAACCTGAAATTGAACCCTGGAGTCCTAAATCACTATATTTCTCTGCTGTCAGCAAGTAGCTATGAAATCCATTGCCAACGTGTGTGTGTTTCAGCCCCCACTAGTGTTCTGTCCAGTCTAGTTCCAACCATGCTGATGATCCAAATTGTAGGTCAGTATGGGTCCACGTACTGTACTTTCTGTTTTTTTCAGTCTTTTTTTTTAAATGGGAATTACACATAAAAAACTATGTAAAAAGAACATTAAGGTTGCAAAGTCCTGGACTCAAAAACTAGGAAATGTCAAAATTAAGGTCACCTTTGCAACCTTAATATGATCCCTAGGCCATATGCATTATGCTGCAGTTGTTAAACGATCACATAATATCATTTGGATAGGACTCCTGCTTCAATCAATATATGTGATGGACAATGTTCAGGGAATGAATCAGGGTTGGGTAGTAAAGGATACTGTTGTCTGTGGGAAATCTGCTTCATTTGTTGCAAAAATTTAAGATGAGTAGTGAATGAGGCAGGGGGTTGCAGGAAATGAAAGAATGGCCTCAGGGTTAACTTAAGACAGTTGAATGCTTCTGAAGAACTGGATTCTACCCCTTCCTATGCTACATAGTCCCTATGGCATATTGGGCAAGTCACTTAAACCAACTCTTCACCGGTCATCACTAATTGTGTTTTTCCTCATTTTCTAGGTGCCTGTTTTGAGACCCTGGGGTCTGATTTGTAGAA
Organism: Chelonoidis abingdonii; assembly: GCF_003597395.2. Classification (NCBI taxonomy): domain Eukaryota; kingdom Metazoa; phylum Chordata; order Testudines; family Testudinidae; genus Chelonoidis; species Chelonoidis abingdonii. The sequence continues at coordinate 73,708,783 of NC_133773.1, forward strand.
GTGCTGAGCACTCAGAGCTGAGACTGAAGTCAGTGTTTTCCTAAAATAGAAAGTATATACAGAATGTTTAATTTCGGTGCCTCTGTTCCCCGTATGTAAAAGGGGATAATAATGCCCTTTACCTCACAGGGGCGTTGTGAAAAGAAATCCCTTAATGTCTGGGAAGCACTCAGATACTATAGTGATGAACGCCTTAGAAAAGCCATGAGGAAGTTAATAACTGAGAGAGTGGCACATTAAGCAGGCATTGAATAGTGTGCAGTAAATAATTCATGGGGCCACATTGAACAATGAGGTTAAAACAAATATTGAATATCTATTATGTGAGCACCCACCATCCTGTGCAGTGAATGAGGCAGAGGTCCTGTGGGAATAAATATGATATGATTGTGTAATTAAGGGTTGTATCATGATGCATAACCTATAAGGGAGCTGAATTAAAGTTGCTCAGGCAACCTTAATTCTGGCATTTCCTAATTTATGTGTGCTTCACTTTGCAACATTTTATTTTTTTAATGTAGTGTTTTGGAAGTAATATCTACTTTTAATATATTCTGGTTAGAAGAGAAACAATACCTGTGAATATAGACAGTCATTAGCCAAACTATAGTCTGTTTCTTGTCTTATGCTTTTAGCAGGTGCCTCTTGCTATACAGCAAACCTTCCCAACTATTATCCAAATTGTGTTCTGTCAAGCAGACACTGCCTGATGCATCCTCTGCTCTGCAAATCCTACTGAGCAAAGAGGGGCATTTTGGTTATAAGATGCTCATTTAAAAAGGAGCATTGTGCAATTTCAGCTAGTGTATGCTGCCTTATCCTAGTGATGGAGAATTATCCTTTTAGTAGTTACCAAGCTATGATGATACATTAGCGATCCTTTTTAATGTAATTTCGAAAACATCAGAAAAAATGTAGAGAGAATATTCCAGACATATTTTGTTTCCATTTACATTCTCTCTCTCTCTCTTTTTTTTTTTTAACATCTTAGACCAACATTGTGTAACCTGTTTGCATTCCCAGTAGTCTCTGAGCAGTTCTAGGTTCAGCATGGTTAGATTATTAGATTTAACAGCAATTGTGGCAATTCACTTAATTGTTGGTTAGATGAATCTGGCCCTCATCCTGTGAAGTGCTGCATGTGCTAAATTGCCATTTTCTTCAGTGAATAATGAAGCAGTTCAGTGGCTCACAGAAGTGCTCCCTCATCCCAAAAGAAGAAAAGTGTCTAGTAGCAGTGAGGGGGGTAGTTTAAAAATTCGAACCCGCTTTCAGATGGTAAGTGCAAGTGATCTAAACTAAGCCTGAGGAATATGGGTTCTCTTTAGAATAGTCCTCAACTGAAAATTTCCACTGAAACACTAACTGGTTTGTGTCTTACTGATTTCACTTCCCTGCTTTTATCCAAAATTTTCTTAACATCTCAGAAACATGGTACAAATTCACAACCAAACACAACAGAAAGTCCTGTTTGGCCTGAATACAGCTTGCACTACCCATGCAATATTTATTCTGTAGACAAGTAGAAACATTGTCTTCTGATCTGTCAGCTGAAGAACTTTAATGAGCACTGAATTTACTTAACTTCTTAAGGAAATTGTTTGTTTCCATTTTATGGTGAGATTCTTTGTTATTATTTCATCAATAATTGTTAGTGCTTATAGGGATGTTAAGTCTTTCACGCTTTACAGCTGAAAATATAAAGGGTTATTTCTCCATACGAGGAATGTCCTGTCAAAGCTGGTGATACAAATGATGGTTCTCATTTATGCTGTGTCTGGATCCTCTGCTCCACCTCTGGCAGTCTTCCTGTGCTGACGAAGAGGTGGAATAAATGACCTACAGTATTAGATCTTTTCTATCTCTAATCAGTGACTAAGACATGTGAAAGAATGGAGGGAGCCTGGACTAGAGCAAATGAGGCAGCCATCTCAAGACTACCTATCCTTCCGTGCAGAGCGAGAAGATGATCTGTTGAGTCTGACATGTCTCCCTGCCTCTTTCAGGGAGAGAAAAGCTGCTTCTAGCCAGTCTTCCCAGCATCCTGGAACAATTCCAGATGTGGCATTTCCAAAAGAAAATCCCTGTTTCTCCTGGGAGGAGCCCTGACAGTGGCCTTCTCACAAAAGACATTGCCTCTGGCTCCTGAAGAATTGGGAAAAGGGACCTGCATGGTAATCAGGGTTTCAGAGTTGCTGGAGACAGAGGAAGAAAGCATAGACTAGAGATCTGGAGGAAGGGGTGTGTGGGGAAGGGATGTGGGGTTGGAGGGGGAAGGAGAAGTAATCAGTTGGGAATCCATGTGATTATCAGTGAGTTTTTGGTTCAGGAAAGGGGTGTAGTCCTGGAGGAAAGCCTTGAGGGGGTCTGGAGTTGTTGCTAGTTAGAGGAAAGAAACTTCTCTCCTCCAGAAACTGGGAGTTCATGGGCATCTTGGTGGTCAACTCACTTCCCAACAATAAAGTCAGTTCCTCCCTTGTTGATGAACATCATGTACTCAGGATTAAAAGAAAAGTATGTGCATCAATTCAATATCAAACTAATGCTGCAGGTACAGAATGTGCAAAAAGTTGTTTATTAGATTATGAAAATATCTAAAGGTGGTTACAGGCTATAGTAAAGAGCTAGGCTCTGGTGTTAAAGTATTTGTCAGAACAATTTGTAGTATCAGATTACAACAGGATTTCAATTTTTTAAAGAGAGACAGACATTTCGTGAGAGAAAAATGCCCTAGAGCCTTACATCCAACATGCATCGGTACTGAAGAAAAACAAGCTTCTCTTTTATTTTGCCAAAGGAACTCTATGAAAATGAAAACTACTGTTACTCTGACTGAAGCTCTCTTTAAACCTTAGAGCTCTGTACCATGTATATAATATACTAAACCTTCTATTAAAAAGGAAAAGAACATAATGGTGTCAGGTGAGAGTGGATGGCAGTACAGACCAGTGGGTTCGTAGCATTATCAGGGAACTGACATTATCTGCACTAGGCAATACTTGCCACCTCCTTTTTGTTTGGGTTTGCTCTCACCAGCAGTGAGTCCTGTGGTTGCTGGAGATTGGTGCATGCTAGGGTTTGGAACAACTCTAATTCCATTGAGGTTTGGAGCATGAGTGGGAGGTGGTCAGCAGTGATGCTCCAAGGCCTAACACAGAGACTCGTTAGAGGCCCAGTGCTGCCCCACACAGACCGGCACTGAAAGTTACTGACTGTCCTTGTCTCCCCAGTGAAGTGAATGAGAGTTGAGGGCACTTTAGTACCTCAGAGTCTCTAGATCTAAGGTAGGGCTTTGTATGCTTTAGAATGCCCGTCATAAAAGTCTGAAACCACAGTGGTTTGATGCAGAGAAGAACGGGAAACCAGCAGTGAGGAGTAACTAGAAAAATGTCCAATCTCTCACATTTCAACTGGTTTTGGGGGCAAAGTTTGAGAGATTTTTGCCTTTTTGTTGTTAGAAAACAAAAAGCATCATGGTGACATTACTGAAGTTGTTAAAGGGATGGAAAGGATCAATAGTATTGATTGAAGCAAACTCTGGGTGCTTGCCAAGAATACACAAATACGAAGCCAAGATTACATGATTTTAAAATTAGGAATGTGAGAGTGAAAAAGGTAGTTTAAACTAAAAGGTAATAAAGGGTACAGAATAAATTACCAAAGAGGGCAACAGAGGCAGTGAGCTTCAATGAGTTCAACAGAAAATCAATTGAGTTTCTAAATGAAGGAGGATATATGTGTATCGTAAACAGGCAAATAAAAATGAGACACACATTCAGGGATATGTGTTATGGGCCCTATAACCTAACTACTTTCTTAAAGCTAAATCCTGTCAACCTGAAGTGATCCTGAATCACTGGGATTGATGGAGAAGGATGCTGTGGGGAAGGGATCATCTCAAACAGGCTATAGAATTCCAACATACATGTTCCATGGCCACTTCCATTGTAGACCTTGACACTCTGCCCTCCCCCACTCCCCTCAGTGCTCCGAATGGTAATGGCCTATTCACTGCCATTGCAGAGGCCTTGGGCACTGATTCACCTTGGTCTCTCTTATTCTCTGCTTGTGGCACATAGTAGCCTAGTCTCCTGTGGGTTGTAATACTTTAGTTTCATTTGTATTGGTGAGTGCTGGGTGCTGTTGGAGGTCTATGCTATACAGGAGCTCTGATTAAATGATCAGGTAGGACCTTCGGGCCTTAAACTCGATGGCAGTGTCTCTCACCCTGCCATTTCCCCAAAGAGTCTGCTCTGCAGGCTCCCCTGCACTTGCAGATGTCCATTATTTGGCTTCATGTAGGCATCTGATAAGCTAACATTAGCCTCTGCACTGTTCACTCATACACAGGGGTGAAAGTAACTTAAAGGACTTACCACTGTGCAAGGTGGACGGGGTCCTGGGATAGGTGTGGGGGAGTGGCTCTGGGCCCCTAGAAGGGGCAGGGTCTCTGGCGGAAGGGGCAGGTCTGGGGCAGGAACTGGGGCCCTGGGCCCTTTAAATTCTGCTGGAGCCCTGTGGTAGTGGTGGTGCCAGCTGGAAGCCCTGGACCCTTTTAAATTGCTGGGCCCTGGGGCAGCTGCTCCTTTCCCTCCCTCCCACCATCAGCAGCCCTGCCGGTACAGTCGGCTCTGTACTTTCTTACCAGAGTGCCGTACCGGCTTACTTTCACCTCTGCTCATAGATCTCTGCACCATTTACTGATATTTTCCAGTCCAGCAAAAACAGTGGACCCACAATTTCCGCCTATGATCAGCCCTCCACCACAACCCCCTTACACACAAAAAGGAATGGAGCAGCAAGGATTTGCCCATTAGGATGATTTTTTCCCCATTAAGGATAGGTATTAAAGAAACATATTTCCTCGAACTTATTCCATGCCCCAGCAGAAAAATTTGAAGGATTGGGGCCTTAATGATATTGCTGTTAGCCAGCAAATATTTTCCCTCCTCCTTGTTCATTCTTCTCCTGTTTTTTTAAAAAAATATTTCTCATCCAATCAGGAGTAAAAACATGTTTCTTAAGATGACCAGTTCTCTTCCATGAATAAGAGTCAAAGTGATAGCTGACATAAAACCACATAAGATGAAATTTATTTGTCCAAATTTTGTGTCACAGATTCTAATGACTAGCATGCATTCTTTCAAAGCAGGATCAGTTTTGGAATGATTTGCTGACAGAAAAAGGACTAAATTGTCAGAAAATTTATGTGCAGTGCACAATTTGACAAGTCTAATCAATAATATGGTGGGAGTAAAATACAAGTGGTATGTTGAGAGATGATTCAAGAAGGCTGCTTGGTTAATATAGATGGTCCTGATTCCCTAGAATCACCCTATACAAAGCAATTGAAACAGCATCATCTACTAAAAATCCATATTCCTATGTTTATCATTTTCAGTTGATGATAATAATGCTGACTTTGGCACAGGGCATTTCATAGTATTAATGACCAGTTGTAGGTTAGTGGCTCTTGAGTACACCTCCTAGTTGCAAATTAATCTCTAGGAAATGTTGTTTTGTGCCTCGATCATCATTGCATAAGACATCAACCTACAATTTGAATATTTTAGGAAATGGAATAGTGTGATTCACGTCTTTTGCATAATTGTTTTGGGTAGTTAAAGTACTTGAGAGAACAACTTCGCTGAAATGTCATTATAATTCCTATAAAAATATATCCCGAAATGTAATAAAATTTCAGATCTGTAGGTTCTGACTGAAAAGCTAATGTCTTGCCAAGCATACTGTTTACTGGCTAAGTTTGGGCAACATGCAGTGAAGCAATGCAATTATTTGGAAAATAATTTATGACAATGAAACATCCGATTTAGTCAGCAGATGAAGATCAAGGTATAAAAGGGAAGGTGACTGGGACATGTTTTTATGTTTAGTCAGATACTGGAGTATTGCCAGGTACCGGAGTATTTCTATTTTCAGTGTTATCACATTATGTAAGTTACTCCGCACATTCCTCAAGGCCAGCATCAATCCGATGTTTTTTTTTTATGCCTCCTAAACACAAGAGACTTGTTCCTCCCCTTGCACCTTGTGTAGTCATATTACACCTGTGTAGTGGTAATAAAAATGCTACCATATGGTGATGTTTTACACCTACTTTATTCTTGCTTTACCATCACAAGGTGCAAAGCTGTGGGAAATCAGAACCACGGATTTCAAAGACTCTTGCATCAGATTTTCTATTTTAAGAAAACAAATCAGCTTAAAATAGTTGACTGTGTAGGTGGCTTTGTGCCTGGCTTTGCTTAATGGTATTTTAATAATGTGGGGCCCCCTTTTAGGGGCGTTTTGTATGAGTAAAGGACAAGTAAGGCGCTCTGAAAAGGGCCTGAAGAACATGTGTAAAAAAAACAAAACAAACATTTAGGATTATATGATACCATCAGATCCACACTGAGAATATGCAAAATCTGAGTTTATATAAATATTCAATGGGTCAACATTAGACTCTGCAGTGCATGTTTGCTCAGTCCACCAAAAATAGTGCACCTCCATTTCCCCATGTCTTACAAAAAGGAGCAAGGTTTAATTAAATATGAATGGAATCTGCAGAAATTGACTCAAAGCTGAATTGAAGCTGTGAAGAAAATTTGGAGCATACATTAAAGCTGACTTTGTTTGATATACACACACATAAACATTTGTACCTGTGCAATTATTTCCTAGCAGAAATGGGAACGGTAACAACATGAGTTGGTTGGGTAAACTCTCATCTGTATGTGAGAATAATAATTATTTGATATTTGTATTATAATGCAGTCTGTAAATGTTGTGTGGGATCATCCTGGCCCAAAGAGCTTACAGTCTATTTAAACAATACATATACAAAGTGTGAGGGGAAATCAGGGTACAAAGGGGTGAAGTGACTTGTCCAAAGGTCACACAGAAGGCTAGTGGCAGATCCAGGATTAGCACCCAGTCTCATGATCCATCCATTATTAGACCAAGAGATAGAATACAACAATAAATTGCAAATTCCTTAGTTTCAGAAAATATACGTTGTTACGGAAGGTGTTAGTATGTGGCAATGTTACATCTACTCTTCCAAGTTCTTTTTCTTAGCATTGAAACAACTGTGCAATTTTGGGCAGATGTGTTCTGGTGTCAGTTTTGGTTATGCCGGGGAGTCACAGGAGAGTTTGCTCTGACGTAGTCTTTGACTAGCATCACTTCTTAAGGCACAGATGCTTTCTGGGACCCAGGCATTGATGTTGGGCTGAAACTTGTTCAAAAAGGGTTTTTCTTGCAGGCTCTTTGACCACCTTTGTTCCAGGACTAGTATTTATATGTGAATAAAACAAGTTACACTTAAAATATATACCCTGACGTTGTATCACTAGTTTCTCCTTCACTGGAAAAGTGACCTGCAAGGTCCTAGACATTAACTATAGCTTGACAGAGTGGCAACATCATCTTTTTTGCAGAACAATTACCTGTTTAGTTCAGTATCCTGTCTCTGCCTGTTGCCAGAACAAGATGATTTGGAAGATGCTGCAAGGTATCTATAGTAGACAATTATGGAATAGCCTGTCCATATGAGAAATTTCTTCCTAACCCTCGTCAGTTAAGGCCTGTCCATTTTAGAGTGAAAAGTGGATTGTTTATGAGCAGGTTTTAAGATGTTGGAGAACTTTTTAGTGTGAATAAGACGGGTTGTATCTTAACACGTTAGCTTCTCTGATAAAGGTGAATCTCAAGACTGCCCCATAGAATTAGCTCACTTTTTTTTTTTTTAAATAACCACCTTTTATCCTTATGGACAAGTCCTTAGCATTTGGCTTGAATCATTTGAAAATATATAAAATCCTATCTAATCTACATGTAAATATTCTCATGTTGGAAGTTTTTATATCCAAGCAAACAATATAGCACTGCAGTGCACTCAGTCCTAAATCACACATCACCTTTCTCTCTTATTCTGTAATACAAGAATAGGAGGATGTATGATTATGTTAAATGACAATAAATCTAGAACTGATGAAAGGAAATCCTTCTTTGCAGAAACCATATGGAATAACTAGAACTCATTGCCACTTACTAAGGAAAGTAGTTTGTGTGGAACTCCAAACGCCAAGCTGGGTCTTGGAGTTGTGGTGGGATTATTGTAATTAATTTACTTTCTTTCACTGCATGGTGATTTAAGAGGACAAAAATAATAATAAAAAAACCCCTCATAGTATTTATAGTATTGCTCTTATATCTGGTTAGATCCAGCCACCCAGACTGCCCATTGTGTTCTTTTATGGAAGGAAACACTTAGTACTTCTTCTCCCCTGTAGGCTGTGCCACTGTCATGACAGATTCGAGTACCTATTGCATCCATGCAGACACCACTGATCCGTATCAGACTTGGTTAGTTTAGCAATTTTCAGCTCTGGTACAGAGATAGGTGTCTGTTAGTCACTGGTGGTGGTGATCCTTTGTGCAGAGATGAGAAGATGTAGTTCGGGTCCTAGGCAGGAGAAGATAACTGGTTTTTTTTTTAGACAAAGGAAATGCAGCAGATGTAATCTACCAGGATTAAAGTAAGGCATTTGATACACATCCACAAGGGAAATTATTAGTTAAATTAGAGAAGATGAGGACTGATATGAGAACTGAAAGGTGAATAAGGAACTGGTTAAAGCAGAGACTACAAAGGGCCATACTGGAACGTGAACTGTCTAACTGGAGGGAGGTTATTAGTGGTGTTTTTCAGGGATCTGTCTTGGGACCTATCTTATTTAACATTTTTATTACTGACCTTGGCACAATAAAATCTGTGGATGACACAAAGTTGGGAGGTATTGCCAATACGGAGGAGGACTAGAATATCATACAAGATGGTCTGGGCAACCTTGAAAATGGGAGTAATAGAAATGGGATGGAATTTAATAGTGCAAAGTGCAAGGTCATGCACTTAGGGACTAACACCAACATTTTTTGCTCTAAACTGGGGGCTCATCAGTTGGAAGTGACAGAGGAGGAAAAAGACCTGGGTACATTGGTTGATCACAGGAGGACTGTGAGTCTCAATGTGATATGGCTGTGAAAAAGGCTAATGCAGTGCTAGGATGCATCAGGCAAGCTATTTCCAGTAGAGAGAGGGAAATGTTTGTATTGTTATACAAGGCACTGGTGAGACTTCCTCTGGTCTCCCATGTTTAAGACAGATTAGTTCAAACTGGAACAAGTGAAGAGAAGGTCTACTAGGATGATCCAAGAAATGGAAAACCTACCTTACGAGGAGACTCAAAGAATTTGGTTTGTTTAGCCTAACCAAAAGAAGGCTGAGGAGAGAGATGATTGCTCTCTCTAAAAACTTCAGAGAGATAAATGACAGGAAGGGATAGGAGTTATTTAAGTTAAGCACCAATGTGGACACAAGAACAAATGGGAATAAACTGGCCATCAACAAATTTAGGCTTGAAATTAGATGAAGGTTTCTAACTGTCGGAGGAGTGAAGGTCTAGAACAGTCTCTTCCAAGAGGAGCAGTGGTGGCAAAAATCGTAACTGGCTTCAAGACTGAGCTTAATAAATTTATGGAGGGGATGGTGTGACGAGACTGCCAATCTGAGACTGCTAGCAGCAGATATCTCCAACAGCCAGTAATGGAACACTAGATATGGAGAGCTCTGAGTTACTACAGAGAATTATTTACCAGATGTCTGCCTGGTGAGTCTCACCTACATGCTCAGGGTCTAAATCACCATTTTTGGGGTTGGCAAGGAATTTTCTCCTGGGTCAAATTGGCAGAGACCTTGTGGGGGTGGGGTTCGTCTTCCTCTGCAGCATGGGGCACAAATCACTTGCAGGTTTAAACTAGTATAAATGGTGGATTCTGTGTAACTTGAAGTCTTTAAACCATGATTAGAGAACTTCAGTAACTCAACCAGAGGTTAGGGATCTATTACTTGAGTGTGAGGTTCTGTGCCTGAAAGTTCAGGAGATCTAGATGATCAAAAAGCCCTTCTGACCTTAAAGTCTGTGAGTCTTTGCCTGATCTATACTATGCGTTTAAATCGATTTAAACAGCTTAAATCGATTTAACGCTGTACCCGTCCACACTACAACGCTCTTTATATTGATATAAAGAGCACTTTATATCGATTTCTGTACTCCTCCCAGACAAGGAGTAGCGCTAAAATCGATATAAACATATCGGATTAGGTTAGTGTGGACGGAAATTGACGTTATTGGCCCCGGGCGGTATCCCACAGTGCACACTACACGCTCTGGACAACAATCTGAACTCGGATGCAGCGGGCAGGTAAACAGGAAAAGCCCCACGAACTTTTGAATTACATTTCCTGTTTGCCCAGCGTGGAGCTCTGAATCAGCACGGGTGGCGATGCAGTCCAGATCCAAAAAGAGCTCCAGCATGGACCGTACGGGAGATACTGGATCTGATTGCTTACGGGGAGACAAATCTTTGTATCAGAGCTCCGTTACAGAAGACGAAATGCCAAAGCGTATGAAAAAAATCTCCAGGCTACACAGTGCTGCATGACAAGATAAAACGGAAAGCCAAAGAATCAAATGGACGCTCATGGAGGGAGGGAGGGGTACTGAGGACTCCACAATCCACAGCAGTCTCTGAAAAGTATTTTAATTCTTGGCTGAGCTCCCAATGTTGTAGGTTCAAACACAGTGTCTGGCGTGGTCAGAATAGCTCCTCAGTTTCTTCCCCCCCCCACCACGTGAAAGAAAAGGGAAAATCATTTCTTAACTTCTTTCAATGTCACCCTATGTGTACTGAATGCTGCTGGAGACGTGAATGCTGCAGCAGTAAGAGGCAGTAGCTTCCTCTCCCCTCCCCGGTGGTAGACGGTGCAATATGACTGATATCCATCGTTGCCTCAGCCCGTGAGTGCTCCTGCTGGCCTTAGGTGAGGCTGACCGGGGGCGCTGGGTAAAAATGGAATGACTCCCAGTTATTCCCAGTAGATGGTACAGAACGGCTGGTAACCGTCTTCCTCATAGCAACTGGGCTGAGCTTCAATCAGCCCCTCCCTTTCCTGTGTAAAGAAAAGATTCTGTACTGCCTGGACTGTCATAGCAGCAGCATGCTGGGCTCCTCTCTCCCGCACTGCTTATTGTCTTGCCTGGACTGTCATAGCCCCGGGATGCCTCCCCCTCATTTATCACTAACAGTCTCTGTTTCTTATTCCTGCATTCTTTATAACTTCATGACACAATGAGGGGGACACTGCCACGGTATCCCAGGAAGTTGGGGGAGGAGGAAGCAACGGGTGGGTTGTTGCAGGGGCACCCCCTGTGAATACTGACACGGAGCAGCTGTGCTCTGATACACTGGTCCTCTAGTACACATGCCCCTTATTCTAGGCAGGACTGACTCTATTTTAGAAACATAAAGGAGGATTGACTCGGGAGTCATTCCCAATTTTGCTTTTTGCGCCGGCCCGATCTCAACCAGGGGCACTCATTAGCAGTGGACAGTACAGAGGGGAGAGATAGCCGTCATCTCATTGCCAGTTACTCCAGCATAGACGGTACAGAACGACTGGTAACCATCTCTGCTATCATGCAAAAGCAAATGAATGCTGCTGTGTGAGCGCTGAGTATTGCCTCTGTCTGCGGCATCCAGTACACATACGGTCCGGAAAAAGAAAAAGCTGAACGGGCTCCATGTGCCGTGCATGCATCTGCCAGGCAATCAGGAAAAACGGCGCGAAGGATTGTCAGCTGTTGTTTTCTGAGGTAGGAATGACTGACGACATTTACCCAGAACCACCCGCGACAATGATCAACCCAGAATTCCAAGGGCGGGGAGACTCGGAAACTATGGGATAGCTACGGAATAGCTACCCACAATGCAACACTTCAGAAATCGACGCTAGCCTCGGACCATGGACGCACAACGCCGAATTACTGTGCCTAGTGTGACTGCATGAAATCGAATTCATAATATCAGTTTTATAAAACCGATTTTAGCTAATTCGATATTATCGCGTAGTGTAGACGTGGCCTTTGAGTCTAAGATATAGCAAGAGGATCAATCTGATGACGTGTTAAAAGAACAAAATGTGATAAAGAAGCATTTTCTGACATTGTATTGGCCTGAGGAAGAGAGAAAGGGAATAATGGCTATAACTTTCAGCAGAACCTAGAGGCAGCATGAAAGGAGCGCTGGGGGTTGGGGATGAAGGAGAATGGGATAAGTGGAGACACTGGAAGAGGAAGCCAAACTTTACTTCCTGCCACCCTTCAAACTGTGTTTTCTGACTCAATTGTGTTACCAGGAGGAGGCAAGTTGGAGGGACAAGTCCTACTGCACTCCCCAGTAGCTGCTGATATTTCCATGGTCAGATCCACACTGAGCTCTGCATTTATGAGTATAATCTGGTAGCCATCCTGCTGTCCTAAAACTGCACAGAGATCCACCATCATAAGCTATTTTTTCTCTTCTAAACGGCAACTATTGATCTTTAAGGAACTATACAACATGCAAAGACACTAATCAAAATATTTCAGCAAAACCTAAATGAATTCTCATGTGCCACATTCATAGTTATTGCTGATTTATTAGAAATACATTCTACCCTGATATAACCTGGTCCTCAGGAGACAAAAAATCTTACCGCATTATAGGTGAGACTGCGTTATATGATACTTGCTTCCCCCCCTTTCCTTGTTCCTTGACCGCCCCTCCAAAAACCCCTGTCCTTAATCACCTCCAGGACCCCACCCCCTACCCAACCCTCCTGCTCCCTGTCCCCTGACTGCTCCGACCCCTGTCCACACGCCCCGCTCCCTGACAGGCACCCACCGGCAGTGGCAGGAAGCGAAACAACGTGACCCAGCCAGCTCCACTCCTCCACCTCCCAGTCGTGGCCCTCCACTTCCTGCTGCCAGTGAGTGTGGGGAAGTTGAGGAAAGGACACCCCCCGCACTCACCTGCGGCAGGAAGCGGAGCACTGCAGCTGGGAGCTGGCAGAGTAGAGCAGGCTGGGGCCTGGCTGCTCCACTTCCCGTTGTCGGTGAGTGCGGGGGGATCCCTTCCCCAAAGTCCTCTCCCCCGAGCAACACTGCTGGGGCCGGGATCGGAGGGAAGTGGATCGGGCTACTCCTAGCCCCCCGCTAATCCCTGGGGCCACTCTTGGACTGTGGGCCACCCAAATTCCCCCCCCCTACAGCTCCTGCCTCCTAGACCCTGGGGAGGGGGGAGCCCCTGACAACCCCCGAGACCCTCTGTCCCTTATCCAACCCCTTTGGCCCCGGCCCAGCACCCTTAACATAGTGCTCAGAACAGTGTGTCAGAGCTTTACCACGTTGTATGTGAACCCGTGTTATATTGGGTCGCGTTATATCAGGGTAGAGGTGTACTGTAAAGAGAATATAGTTTTATTATCCCAGGCTTCCCGTTTTGCCATGCAGTAAAAGATAATGAACTAATCAAAATAATCCTAGAGCAACTCTGAGACCCAAACTTATTTTAAAAAATTATTTTCTCAAGTTAATTTGGCTTTTCCCAGGCAGTTTGTGTGATGCTAGGTTGTCACAAAATGACAAGAATAGTAAGTGAATACTTGTTGAGCCTGATATGACATTAAACAAAAAGGAATGCAGCAGTCTCATTTATTTTCAAAACTGTTTGCTTGGATATAAAATTTAGATACAGTTCATTACAAATGGGATTTTTTTAACTGCTCTGTATGCCAGTCATGAAGGGCCCTCTGTACTTTTTCCTTTCTGTCTGACTACACAGAGAAAAGAATAATTAAAGACGTGTAGGTAAATGGAATACTGGATAAAATGCAACATGCTGGTACCAAAGGTAGATGCCTTTCTTTGATAAAATAACTGATTATTTACATAAGGGAAATGCAATAGATGTAATCTAGCTGGACTTCAGTAAAGCATTTGACACAGTACCACATGGGAAATTATTAGTGAAATTGGAGAAAATGGGGATTAGTACAGGAATTACAAGGTAGATAAGGACCTGGCTAAAAGGGAGACAACCGGTTGTGCTCAGAGGAGAATTATCGGGCTGGAGGACTCTTACTATTGGAGTTCCTCAAGGATCTGTCCCTATGGCCCATCTTATTTAATATTTTTGTTAATAATGCTGGCACAAGAAGTAGGGGTGTTGTAATGAAATGTTCTGATGGTACAAAGCTGGAAAGCACTGTCAGTACAGAGGTGGATTGGAATACTATGCAGGAAGAAATGGATAAAGTAGAGGACTGAAGTAATATAAATAAGTAATAGAAATAGGATAAAATTTAATTGTACATAGTGCAAATGCTAATAACAAGAATGTGTGCTATAAACTGGGACTCATCAGTTGGAAGCAACAAAGGAGGAGAAATACCTAGGTGTCTTAGTTAACCACACAATGACTGTGAACCAACAATGTAGTGTGGTAGTGAAAGACACATCCCAAGATCGAATTTATCAAATGAGGCATGTTCAGTAGAGATTGGGAAGTATTAATGCCATTGTACACAAAGCACTGCAAGACCTCAGCCGAAATACTGTATATAATTCAGGTTACCCATGTTCAAGAAAGATTAATTCAAATTAAAATAGATGCAAAGAATGGCACTAGGGTGATCAAGGGAATAGAGAGCCTGTTTTATGAGAGGAGACTAAAAGATCCTTGGGTTGTTTAAACTAACAAAACAAAGGCTGAGAAGGGATATGGTTGATCTCTATAAATACATCCTCGGGTAAACACCAGGGAGAGAGAAGATCTATTTAAACTAAAGAACAGTGTTGGCACAAGAACAAATGGATATAAACTGGATATGAATATATTTAGATTGGAAATTAGAAGAAGGTATCTACCATTCAGAGGTGTGCAGCTCTGAAACAGGCTCCCAACAGGTTTTAACTAGCCTTCCAACTAGTTTTAATATGGAACTTGATAAGTTTATGAACAGGATAATATGATGGGGTTGTCTGTGATTGCAGGGGACTGGATTCAATGACTCAGAAGGTCCCTTCCAGTCCTATGTTCCTATTTAAATGTTTTTTATTAACTGTCTAGTTGATACATAAAAGAAAATAAGTTACTTCTTTTTATATCTATAATATTGGCAGCTGCCTTCTCAGCACTCCCTCTTGGCCCAGAGTCACTCTGCAGTGCTCTCCCTCTGTTTTGCCCTCTTGAGGGCCCCTTGCATAATCTTCACACATTTTTCTCTTTGGTCAAAATACCCCTCCTTGAGTCTGTGTTATTCACAGAAAATAACTCCCGAAGAAATCTCAAAGTCCCAAACTAAAGTCCATAAACTAAACATTTTTCTTCTTATTCCCTTTCCTTTCTGCCTGGGGAGCTCTGCAATCTTTCCACTGCTTATTCAGCGTCTCTCGTGCCTTAACAGACTACTCCCAGCCCTTCCTGGCTGGAACCTTATGGTATGTCTACACTGCAGTTAAAATCCACTGGCTGACCCATGCCAGCTTACTTGGGCTCATGGTGCTCGGGCTAAGGGGTTGTTTAATTGCAGTGTAAATATTTGGACTCAGGCTGGAGCCTGGGCTCCAGGACTCTGCAAGGTGGGAGGGTCTCTAGCTTAGGGTGCAGCTCAAGCCCAAACATCACGCTGTAATTAAACAATCCCTTAGCCCAAGCCCCACAAGCCTGAGTCAACCTGCACGGGCCAGCCACAGGTGTTTAACTGCAGTGTAGACATACGCTAAGTCCCAAATGGAGCCCCTCACTCTTAGCAGTTTCTGCTCTCCCTTAGCATCCCCTTGTGTCCCCCCTTTCACTGCAGCCCCCTGGTGCTCTTTATATTTTGTAATCAGGGTTCGCTAGCTCCAGGCTTTTCAGCTTATGAGACAAGCCGCCCTGTTACAGTGTCTTTAATCGAAAATGCCTTTTAATATATGTTTTTTCTCCAATGGTTATTTGGATAATGGCTTAATATTAAAGAGTTGTATTGTCCTGAATTAAATTATAGTTTAATCAAATAAAGATCAAGTGGGTTTCAAATGGCTGAAAATGTCCTGTCACTTTTTTCTTTTGCTTTAGATTATTTTTTCATGTACGCATCTGTGGTAAAGCCTCCTGTCCCAGATCTGGACTTTAGCGTCCAAAATAGGGGTGCTTACCTGAAACTCCCCCAAGCTCACTACCAGCTTGGATATTTTCTCGCTGCCACCAGATAAGAATAGGCTCTTATCAGCCTGGATCCCCCAAATACTCCTTGGGGGACCCCCTCTGTGGACTCCCCAACTTCCTTTGGGAAGACCCCCAAGACCCAGACCCCTGGGTCTCCCTATCTCATTCCCCAGCTTCCCCCCCTTCCTGGGTGAGCCTGGGCGATGTAGTACTTAAGTCCTTGAAGGCAAAACAAAGAAGGAAATCACTTTCCCCCGAGGCGATGCCTTCAAATCTAGTAAAGCTAATATAAAGAGATTTTCCAACCCCCCTTCCTGTAGCCTCACTAGAGAAACCCCAAAAACCTCAGCCAGGTTTTAAAAAAGAACTTTATATAAAAAGAAAGAAAATACAGAACAATAATCTTGCATTAAGAAACTCAGTACAGGCTCTTGCTTATAAGAAAATCTGAATAAACAGTCTGATTTAAAAGATAGCCCTATTAAACCAGTCCAGCAAATCAACATACATGTAAATACAACACAAAGCATATAACAGCCTATGTACTTTGTTTCCTTTTGTACTCACAGACTTTTAGGAGAAACTTTGAAATAAGAGGGAGTTAGAAGAAAAGCTTGTTTACTCACAGCCGAGGAAACAACAAAGACCCTGAGTATACAAATTCCCGCCCCTGACTTTTAAACAATCCAGTTCTCTGATTGGTCCTCTGGTCAGGTGTTTGGTTCCCCTTTACAGGCAAAAGAAAATTAACCCTTACCTTACCTATCTACTTATGACAGCATCAAAGTTTTTCTCTCTCTGAAGGAAGGGGAGGGGGATTTTTTACATGGAGAAGTTGATGGATTTCCATTTTTGAATTACACCATTTTTTGCACACACAGACATATTACAATATGTAAAAATTGGTCATCATCACTGATTCAAATTCCAGAAGTATCCATATCAGTTCCTATTGAAAATGAGCTACCAAGCCTAGATCCTGTCAACATGTAAGCACATGTATTACTGTATTTAAAAGTAAATCTGGCTGCGGTAGGATTACTCAATTAAGCATGTACATAACTGTGTGAAAGATCAGAGTTTGAGATACTGGGTAAAGTTTTCAAAAGCACCTAAGTGTCTTAATAACCTGAGTCCCATTTTCATTAGTGACTTGGGCACTTAGAAGTCTAAGTCATATTGAAAGTCAATTGTGCCAAAACCATCCAGTCCCACATTTAAGTTACATATATTTCAAAAATTTTCAGATATTTTCACAAAGTTCAGCCAAAATGTGCTTGATACCAGGTAGGTCCACATTTATTTGAAACTTAGCCCAAGTTCACCCAGTGTGTTGGTGAAACATGGCAACCTTCTCAACATAGACAGTAGAGGGAGTTTGTAACACAAACTGGAATTAATTGTGTTTCAATTAGCTTGTGAATGTTTCAATGAAAGTTTCAATCAGCTCTACAAATCGTATATAGTACATTCTGTTCTTTGTGTTAATTGTAATTGTATTTGTCAAGACACACATCTATTATCAGCCTCCCAGTTTATTTTGTGAATTTGAGTTAATGTCCAGTTTTGTTTGGAAAGGAATTTTTGTTGAAATAGTATTTGAAACATTATGAACCTTTAGATATGAATTTCTCAGCGTTAATACTTTTCTCATGTACCAAGTTCTATTTCTGGATTCCCCAGTGCAGTAGAAATTCAATGCCTAACGCATAAATATTGATAAAATCATGTTTGGAGTGAATTGGTTTTTTTTTAATTGTTCAGAAGACTTCATGCTCATCTCAAAGAACAAATCTCTTAGCAATAATACTTCCTTTTAATTTCCATTGACGACATTCTGTAGAGTTTGCAAGAGCAGAGGAATTTGGTTTAATCCGCAAAGGTGCATCCCTTGACCATTTCATAATCCCCACTATTCTTTTCAGATCTGTCAAGATTTTAATAAAGTGATTCACTAGCTATGAATTCTAGCTTTTTAATAGACTTTTTTTTCTGTTAAGTTGTAACTAGATCTGTGTCTGGTACCTATTTGAATAATTAAGAAGTAGGCTTCTTGTTTGATGCAGGGCTGAATGAGTAGCTTGTTTCAACAAAATAGTCCAAGACAAAAATCTTTAAGACAGAGTTAAGGTTGATTACTATGTTGCTCCCTGAAATAATGCTAAGAATATTGTTATAATTTAGATTATTTTTCTTTTTACTGTAAAGTCTAAAAGCTGTAGAAATTTAGCTGTTATTTTTCTGCACCAATTTTAATTCTGTCCCTTATCCATGTTAACTCACTATGTATGGTCTGGAAGTGTTTTAAAGGGATAGAGTGGTAAAATACTCTAAGATGTGGACTTTCTTCTGGTGAGGAACTCCCATATTTGTCAGTTGATTATTAATACCCAGCTGCCTCCTACCAGTGAAATGTACTGGAAATATTCTGCATGCATCTTGTCCCCTTCTGGTTCCATTTCTTGACATTCAGTGACTTCTCTATGGGATGGTAGGTAGTATGTTAACTGTGTGCCACCAGATGTGCCAAACAAGGTCTACACCACCTGCATCTCCTTCCATTGACATATATTTGGACCATATGGTAATAAGCATGTTCCTGATCTGTCAGTAAACAAGTGATCATCCACTCATAGTTCTACACATGTTGTACAAAGCCAATGTGGTACTAATGCCTAAGCATGTGGAATAGTCAATGGGTTGAGCAAGTGTGTTGCCTTTCTTGCTGATAGCTGCCTGGCAGCACAAAAAGCCCCCTTGTAGCCTAAGAGAAATGGCTTTTGCTTTCATCTGCACTAAACACCACTGACGGCAGCATGTATAGGCAGCATGTACATGCTGCAATGAAAAGCATTCCCTGTCCACACTATGATATGCAGCTACCCTTGTCAGCATAAGGCTGTGGTGGAGGCAAAGCAGCAGGGAAAGGTTTCAGCAGCTCCCCCATGCTGGAGTATTTGTGTCAGCGGTGAGGATTTCATTGTGGCGAGGAAATTCTCTGCTGGTGGGACATAGTGGGGAAAGGTGAACCTTTCTCCACTGCCTCCCCCACCACAGCCTTTCCCTGCAGCAGGAGTCTTTTCTGGGAAAAGACTCCAGCAGGGGGACACTATACTGCTAAAAATAGCAGTGTAGATAGGGAGGCATGGCTGGGGCGAGTAGAGAGCCATGTAGGGTATGTACTTGAGTACCAACCCATGCCCTTCAGGTGTGTCTTTGCTCTCTTTGCCTAAGCCATGGCTCATTGTCTACTATCTATACCTATGCTAGGAGTGCTGCACGCTGTTGAAAGATGCATACAGTGTAAACACACCATTAAAAGTGGAGATTCGTGTCCACCCTTAAGTGTGCTTCCTGTTTGAAAGCATAATTATTCCCATTTAAGTATGACATTAACTGAACTTTGTAATGAGTTGAGTGAATCTGCAGTGGCTGTCCCTCCCACCTATTTTATATATGACATAGCAAGACATGTATTTTTCATATTACTGTCACTTTCTCTAAACTACTTACATTTAAATAGAACCTTTCTTTCTGAAATAGCATATTTTACAGACTGAAGATCAGGTCTTTGACCCTGCTCTGGCTGCCTTATACCACACTGACAGTGCAAAGAAACATCTTAACTAGTCCCTTGAGAACCTTCTGTTGCACTGGCAAATCCTTAGGTGGGATAGATCCACTGATGTGGCTCTTGCATCATGCCCTCTGCCTGCCATTGGTGCAATGGGGATATCTACTATGGAGAGGTCCTGTGCGCTGGTGATCACTGACTGTTGAAACAGTGTAGATCACTCTGGAGGATGAACAGGTAGCTTAAAGCAAAATAATGGGCCAGATCCTCAGCCTTTTTAAATTGCACAGTTCCGTTGACTTAAACAATATACAGTGGATGAGAATCTGGTCCAGTGTATCTAAAACCTAGCTGATTAATTAACTTGTGACTTGGATGTTCAGTCTCTTTTTCTTACTGTAGCATTGTGTCCATCTGTACAAGAATGGTTATTAATTAACTTGGGTCTAAATGAGGGCATCTAAAAACAAATGGGCCAATTCATTTTCAAAGGAAAAAGCACAGTGTTGTCTAATTTAGAAGTAAGCTTGCACAGGTCTGCATGCACCCACAAACATTATATTAACTTCTAGAGGGGAGAAAAGAAAAGTGTTAAAGAAATTACATTTTGTGTGTATATTTGAATTGCACATATGGTGTAATCTATTTCTCCTTCCCCTTATTTCTCTCTTTCTACATTCTTCACTGTGCAGGAGACTGAAGCTGTGGAGAGGTTGTGTTGAACCGTAATTTATTTCAAAGAAGCTCTAATTTTTCTCATTTTAAGCAGGAAATCCACATTGTTATTGTGATTTTTTTTCTCTTTGTGCTTCCCACCTAGCTTTGAGTTTCTCTTTGCTCCTTGACTCCCCTTGGGCTGTTTTGTCTTTCTGTCAGATGCCATCTTAACTACTCTGATTCTCTCCCTCCCTCCTCTCAACCCCATTCTCCTTTCCTGTGAGCAGAAATGACATTGCACATGCTGTCTCCACTTCTCATGGCTGTCCTCAAATAGTTTGTTGGGTTGGATCGGGTCCTGGTCCCTTCGTGCTCATTGAGCTTGTGAAAGCTACTTGGATTTTACTATATGTCCTTTTTTCTCACTTCTTTCCTGGACACTTTAGACCTGATTGTTCCCTTAATTCCACCACTCTAAATTAGGAGCAATGGAATTACACCAGTGTAAAATTGGTATATAATTAATCAGCCTTTTGACGCTATTCTGTGCTACACTGACCACGTCAACCTACTTGCTCAGATCCATTCTCTGTACTCCCCGTGTCAGTTCAGTCACTTTCTCTTATCTTTTCCAGGTCTTTCACTGCCCTAGGTTGTTTTCAATTTCTTTCATGCTATTTGGGGCTATTCTCAGTCCAAGTCTCCTTTTCCCTTTCCCTTCCAGTTCTTCCCGTGCACTTTTGTTCTGACACTGTCTATGTGCTGGTGAGATTTTGTTTATTTTACTGATATTATTTCTTCTGTTGAAAGCTCACTAGAGCAGGGACTGTATCTAAGTATTTCTACAGCATCAAATACAATTGAGTCCTGATTCTGATCGAGGCCTCTGGACATTACTATGAATATAAGTAATTGTTATTTATTAATATATTGTATTTGATTTATATATCCTTTCTATACAGAATTAGGGATATGGCACCTCTTGTATCATCTCTAGCATGACAAAATTATAGTTTTAGAACAGGAAGTTAGGAATATTTTATCCAGTACAAATTATTATTATTTTATTTAGGTAGGTAGGTAGGTAGATACCCAGGGTGGGATTTGGTTAGGACATTGGAGTTAACAGGCCAAAATCAACCCTAGATTGAGCAGATATAGCTGCAGCCCTACATACTGCATTTGCGAGAAGTACCTTGGGATCTGTATAATATCCCTACCCAGCTGGCGTCTTAACCAAACGATAATATGCTGGTACAATAATGAAGTTGCAGACTGCTCTGTTAAAGTTAATTGTCACATATGCAGTTGTAATTGGTCCCCCTTTTGATACCCAGTAAAAACACTATTTTTCAGAGCCTTTTCTGGCTCAGTATAAAAGATCTAAAATTTGCACTACTATATGTATCGTTTCTGATAACATAGACTGTAATCCTTTTATAAGAAGATATTTCAGTTTGGCTCCATAAGCTGCAGAAAAATGTACAGATTTATATTACAATATGAATCTTTTATCATAAAAAGCAATCAGAATATTTTTCTCTTAGAAATTCATTTAGTGGCTGTACTGGTAGCATCCTACTCTTCTCATTTCCCTAGTGATTTTTTTTTTTTTTTGGTGATTGAATATTTGCAAAGGAATTAATCTAAAGAAATAGAGAGACACCTGGTGGAATTTACAAAAGCACCTAACTAGGTTAAATGACGTACTCCCATTAAAAGGTGCCTAACTCACTTACTGAAGCCCAGATCTAATGGGCTGAACAATTGGGCTAATGATGTGGTTGCCTGGCATGCAGAGTAAGTCTGTGTTTTAATATTCCTTTTGTAAATATTTATGAAAAGTTTTACTGTCCGTGTGTGGTGACCAGTTTTACCACACAGAATAGCTTGGCACCAAATCAATAAACCAAATAAAGGGTTGAAGAAGGCCTAGTCTTATGAGGTGCTGAGTGTGCTCAACTTCCATTGAACTGAGGAGCTGAATTCACTTAGTGTATTACAGTATAAAGCCCTAATGCAATAACTTAAATAGTTTGTTTTAAAAAGGCAAATCTGGTTAGGATTTTAAAATTATTCTCCCTGGCAAAGATCTCTGTAGCTTTAGCTACCAGCAAGTTTCAGCTAAGAGCATATTTTTTGTGACAAACTATTTGAGCTACATTTTTGTGTGATCTCAGTGTGGCCCCTAATTCTATGAATCAAAACATTTCTGCCTGCCAAATGACATGCCACTACCATTTTATCATTTGTATGTCCAAAGGATAGAAGTGAACACCTAAATGACAATGCCTGTGCTTGCAATGCACAAACATCAGGTATTCATGGAACTTTTCATTTGTGTGGATTAATGAGAATGTATGCAGAACTAGAAGCCATGCTTTGAATATTTAGGTTTGTGTGATTAGGTGGAGAATGTGTTAATATAGCTTTACCCTCCAGAGATTACTTTTGTTCACAAAGGAAAAATAAATGACACCCTTTGGCTTGCAACAGATTCCTCCAATATGCTATTGATATTCTATAGGCCAGGAAGACAGAAAATGATTTTCACTCAGCTCTCAAGTGCTTGGCTGGAGTGGGCTCTAAATGACTCAAAATTTTTGAATGCAAGTTATGTACAGAAATAGAGGCACTCCCATTTCTGATTTTAAGCAGATATTTTTAGGGTTAAGCAATACAAACTTGCAAATGCTTCTTAAAGAGTCACTGAGAAAAGCATTTTCTCTAAGTTTACAAGCAGTTAACAAGGAATTTAACAATTGGTCGTATTCTCCTTCTTTCTGGAATGTGGCCTTGAAGAATTGTTCCTTTTTGAGGGCAACATCCGTGCAAATTTTTATTTGAGTTTTTGTTTCAATCACTCCTCTTTTGACCCTTCGAAAATAGATATGTCCTCCCAAATGTCGTACATTTTTTGATACATACCAAAGAGCAAGTGAGAGAAAGTATGGTTGATCATTCTAGCTGGACTTGGACTGTGTCTGAAACCAGAATAGATCAATTAAAGTGGTGATAGGTTAATTAAAGAAACTTAAGACCAAATATTCAAACTTGTGTGCCTAGAGCTAGGCATCTAAGGGTAAGTTTTTACTACCGTCCGGATCGTCGGGCAGTGATCAATCCAACAGGGATCAATACATGGATCCCTGAGCACTCTTCCGTCGACTCCTGTACTCTAGCTTGGCGAGAGGCGCAGACAGAGTCAACGGGGGAGCGGCAGCAGTAAGAAGACACCGCAGTAAGTAGATCTAAGTACGTCGACTTCAGCTATGTTATTCACTTAGGCCTGGCCTACACAAGGAGGTGTGGAATCAATCTAAGTGGTTCCTACTGACGTCATGCTTCATGTTTGCTGAAGAACCATGCTAGGGAAAGGAAATCCACTTGCACTAGTCTTGTTGCCTCCCTTCCAGAATAGCAAATCTTTAAACATAACTCTGTCAATTTTAGCTATAAAAGATATTAGGGCAGATATCTGCCTTGTAGTTTTGTCATAGCTCCATTGACTTCAATGAAGCTGTGACAGTTTACACCAGGCTTTGCCCCATAATTTAAACAAGAAAAAAAAAAGGGGGGAAATTCTAGTGACTGCAAGGAAGTTGGAGGAGATCCCTTAGAGCTAATTTGGCATTTACAGGTACAATAAAGAGAATTCTAGTGCCAGCTTCCCTATACCGCCTGGCCAATATGCCTCAAACTAGATATGGAAGGATCACTTCCAGAGTTGAGAATGACAATAATGCTGATTGGTTCAAAATTCGATTGTTCTTTTTTATGTGAACATTCCCCTGGAAATTTACTCCACATAGGCTACCAAACAATTACCACAGATTTTCAGTCACATTCAAATTAGGCTGATTCTCAGTCTTTATGTCTGTGGGCAGGGCCTCCTCTGGCTTTTTTGCCACCCCAAGCGGCGAAACGGGGAAAAAAAAAAAGATAAAGCCGATCGACGGCACTTCAGTGACATCTCAATCGTGCCGCTTCATTCTTCTGTGGCAATTCGTCGGTGGCTCCTTCACTCCCTCTCTTTCTCTTTGGCGGCACATCAGTCGCAGCTCAAAGAGGAAGAGGGGGACTGAGACACCTGCAGCCGATTGCTGCCGAAGACCCGGATGTGCCACCCCTTTCCATTGGCCGTCCCAAGCACCTGCTTCCTTCGCTGGTGCCTGGAGCCAGCCCTGTCTGTGGGAACAGTTCACCTAGAGCAGGAGTTCTCAGTCTTTTTCTTTCTGAGGCCCCTCCCAACATGCTATCAAAACTCCACAGCACAGCTGTGCCACAACTGCTTTTTTGCATATAAAAGCCAGGGATGGCGTTAAGGAGTAGCAAGCAGGGCAATTGCCTGGGGCCCCACACCACAGGGAAGACCACAAAACTAAGTTGCTTAGGCTTGGATTCAGCCCCAGGTGGTGGGGGTAGGGGCCCCTGGCTGCAGTCCTGTGCAGCGGGGCTTTGGCTTTCTGCCCTGGGCCTTAGCAAGTCTAACACTGGCCATGCTTGGTGGATGCCCTGAACTCTGTCTGTGGCTCCCAAGGTGACCCCGGAACCACTCACCTTGGGCCTGATCCAGCGTCCACTGAAGCTGATGAGATTCTTTCCATTTACCAGGAAGATCCCTAGAAACCCAGAAGCTTATTTATATCTGTAGTCTATTACCAGCTCCCTGAGCCATCCAATTCCCCTATGCATTTTTCTTTGGCAATAATGATTTCTGAGTGAGAAAAGGAACATTCTTCCAGACCTGCTGTAAAAAGTCTGTGAATAGAAGGATGAGGGGTGTGCAAATCTAGAGAAGTATTGAGCTTTTGTAATAGTGTAGGTTATCAATGTTCATTGACTCACCGGTATGTATACCAAATGGAGTCTGAGAATCAGTACAGGAAAAAGGTACAGTATGTGCCTTAATTACTTTAAAATAAGCATAAATCTTTCAAAACTGGTAACTGCTGATATAACCCCTTTTGTTTCTGCATGGCAAGGCAGCTTTACCTTCAGAAGTATATTTAAGGTCTTTGGACTCAAACAGCAAAAAAAAAATGCTTTCCCAGACAAAAGGGTATATAAAATGAATGTCTTGTATTGATTTTGTTGTTGTTGTAAAGGACAATCTGCATGTCACAAATTGGATTTATTCAATTATTTTATAATATATTTTACACCAAGCTACAGTAAATAATTTCCCAAATAAACTGAAATCTTCAGTCAGTATAAAGTGGAAACTGCAACAAAAATCTCCAGAGAAAGAAACTTTAATTTTTTAACCGTTACTGTTGGGTCTATTTTAGATCCTGTCGTAACTGGGATAAAACCTGGGAAGTGTCTTACTGTGATTGTAATGATTTAGGTTTAAATGATAGTAATTTTTTTTCTGGGACGATAAGTAAACATGCTCTCAATTAGCATGCTGAACTATGCAATGTTAATAACTGTAAGGAATAATATAGATTACAAGGCCAGAAGGGACCACTATGAGCATATGATCTGATCTTCTGCGTAATGCAGGCCATAGAACTTCCCTAAATTAATTTCCATTTTAACTAGAATATGGAGGATGTTTAGGTTGGATATTAGGAAAACCTTTTTCACTAGGAGGGTGGTGAGGCATTGGAATGGGTTACCTAGGGAGGTGATGGAATCTCCATCCTTAGAGGTTTTTAAGGTCAGGCTTGACAAAGCCCTGGCTGGGATGATTTAGTTGGGAATTGGTCCTGATTTGAGCAGGGGGTTGGACTAGGTGACCTCCTGAGGTCCCTTCCAGCCCTGATATTCTATGATTCTGTGATCTCTTTTATAAAAACACCAAATCTTGATTTAAAAAGACAGTGATGGAGAATCCACCATAACTCTTGGTAAGTTGTTCTGATGGTTAATTACCCTTAAAGTTTTTCATCTTATTTCCCATCTGAATTTGTCTACTTCAACTTCCAGTCATTGGATCCTTATTATATTTTGGCCTGGTAGAGTGAAGAGCCCATTATTTATTTTTTGCTCCCCACGTAGGTATTTATGGACTATATTCAATTCCCCCTTAACCTTCTTTTCTGAGTGGGGAACTGAGATGCTGGTCTGGGGAAGTAGCTCAGACTCATGGGGCCACATTGTGCCCTGAGTGATTCAAAGCGGGTTAGTGAGGGCCCACCTGGCCCAGTGCCCACTGGTTTGGCAAGTGCTGCTCTGGCAGTGAGACAAGGCCAAAGTACTCTCATTAGGTTGGTACAGCATTCTTTATATCTCAGGCTTGATCTCTAGCCCCCCTCCACTAATAAAGGGACCAAATCCATTCCTGGTGTAACTGCATGGAGCCTGTTGTTGTTGGAGGATACAAGCACAGGCTTTAATTTCTGATACACTTATGCACCCTTTTGATCTGAAACTCCTTTGGAATGAACTGCACTCGTATCCCTTGATGTTAGTCACATTCCCAGTATATCCTCTGCCTAGCCAACTCCTGCCAATTATCCTGGTATGTTAATGTGCTCCAATATATATGAGGTGTTACTAAAGCATATAGTCCTTTGTGTATATTCTTGCCAGTCACATGAAAGACGAGCTAAGCTGCTTTGCCTAATTTGTAAGCCTTTTAAATCTCCTCATCCCCCAAATTTGAATCAAACATTATTAGTTTCGTGTTCAGCAAAGAGGGAATGTGAATGTAGAGGGGAGAGTTGGGATGTGGGAGAAGCAAGAAACAAATATGATGTGTGCATATAGGGTACACAGTGTGTCAGTTTTTCCTTGCTATTCTGCTTCAGTTGGAAATTCCTTACCCAGTATGGGGAGGAGGAGAGAGAGAGGAAGATGAAATGTTCAAATTACAAGAAAAACGAGTGGCAACCCCCCGCTTTTGTTCCTCCTCCCCCGCCCCAAAAAAAACCCAGGATGTTCATAATCTGAAGAACCATGAGATATGCCTGACCATATAGGGTGAATGTTGGATTACAATATACACTTTATAGGCTTACAGTCTATATATTTCTCAGTTATGAGCACTAATTCAGTCATGTATTTAAAAGGTCACCAAGTTGTTTTTGCTCGTTAATTCTGTTAGCCACTGAAATATTGACAGGGTTCTTTGTAGTCTATGGAACACTAGAACTATCCTGCAGCAAGAGTGTTTTGAATTCTGCATAAATCTGAAATTTGTGAAGTAGTATGAAATGCATGGCAATAGCTTTGTAACTATGCACTCCAGCTTACTGAAGAATTTCAGTGATTGTAGCAACACAGAAATCCAGGAGCATTGCACAGAAGCAGACCAAATGCACTTGGAAAGAAAATTTAGTTTGTTTTTGCTTGAAAGGGAGGATTCAAAGCTCTTAGTGTAGGAGGAGTGAGGAAAATTCTTCTTTCCCTCTCCTTCCCATGACCCCTTCCCCTTTTGTTCGGCATGGCTCCAAATAATCCTCCTCTCCTCCAGCTTCTGGGGAACGAATCCCTGTTTCCTTCCTAGGATGTGACGTTATGTCACTTACTGCCATAGAATTGTTCCCCGCAAGAAAATTCTTAGATTCCAAGGCCAGAAGGGACCACTGTGATTATCTAGTCTGACTTGCTGTTTAACATAAGTCATAGAACTTCCTCAAAATAATTTCTAGAATATATTCAGAAAAAACATCCATTCTTGATTTAAAAATTGCCACTGGAGAATCCACCAAGACCTTTGATATGTTGTTTCAATGACTAATTAACCTCACTGTTAAAAATGTATGCCTCATTTCAGGTCTGAAATGTCCAACTTAAATTTCCAACCTGTGGATCATATTATACCTTTCTCTGCTAGATGCAAGAGCTCATTATTAAATATTTGTTCCCCCTCGGGTATTTACAGATTGTAATCATGGCATTTAACCTCTTTGTTAAAATAAAATGAGCTCCTTAAGTCTACCACTATAAGGCATGTTTTCTAATTCTTTAATCATTCTCAATGCTCTTCTCTGAACACACTGCAATTTATCAACATCTCTCTTGAATTGTGAACACCAAAACTGGACACACTATTCCAGCAATGTTAGCACCAGTGCTAACTACGGGGTAAAATAATCTTTCTCCGACTTGAGACTCTCTTGGCTAATGCATCCAAGGATTGCATTAGCCCTTTTGGACACAGCAATGCTCTAGGAGCTCATGTTCAGCTCTTTATCCTCCATGACCTTCAGATCTTTTTCAGAGTCGCTGCTTTCTATTATAGAGTGCCACATCCTGTACATATGGTCTATATTTCATGTTCTTAGATGTATGACTTTATATTCAGCCATTTAAAAATCATATTGTTTGCTTGCGTCCAGTTTACCAAGTGATCCAGATAGATTTGTGACAGTGATTTGTCATTTTCTTTATTTACCACTCCTCCAATCTTTGTGTCATTTGCAGACTTCACCTGTGATTACTTTTTCTTCCTGGCATCAACAAAAATATTAAATAGCATAGTGCCAAGAACTGATCCTTGCAGAACACCTCTAAAAATGCATTTGCTTACTGATGACTCCCCATTTCAATTGTATTTTGACATCTATCAGTTATCCAGCTTTTAATCCATTTAATATGTGCCATGTTTGTTTTATATTGCTCTAATTTTTTAATCAGAATGTCATGCAGTACTAAGTCATATGCCTTACAGAATTCTAAGTATATTACATCAGCACTATCGCCTTTATCAACCAAACTTGTAATCTCATCAAAAATATATATCAAGATAGTCTGACAGGATCTATTTTTCCATAAATCCATTTTGATTGGATTAATTATATTACACTCCTTTTAATTTTTTTTATTAATTGAGTCTCATATCAGCCATTGCATTACTTTGCCCTGGTTCAATGTCAAACCAACAGACCTGTTATCACCCAGGTCATCTGTTTACCCATTTTAAATACTAGTACAAAATTAACTTTCTTCCAGTCTCATGGAACTTCTCCAGTGTTCCAAGACTTATTGAAAATCAACATTATTGGTCCAGTGAGCTTCTCTCCCAGCTCTGAGATAACTTGCATTCATAGGTTTTCAGTATATGCTGATTTAAAAATGTCTCATGTTAGCATTTGCTGTTTAACATAATTCTGAGTTAGTATTGGAATGGAAAGTGTTTCATCATCATTATATGTTATGACTGTCAGTTACAGGGGCGGCAAGTTATCTGGGCCCATGGTGCCCGGGGACCCGGTTCCACTAACGTTTGGGGCTAGGTCTCTTCCCTGGCCCCACCTGCTGCCCCACGTTCCTCCCCTGGAGTGTCTCCCAGCCACATTTGCTGCCCTCGGGTAATTTAAAAGGGCCTGGGGCCCCAGGCCACTACCAACAGCACAGCAAGACTAAGGTGGCTTCCTGCCCAGCCTTGCTGCATGCCACTCCTGGAAGTGGCTGGAACTGCCTTATAGCCCTGGGGGGAAGGGTGTCTCCGCACCCTGCCCCCACCTTGAGCGCTGACTCTGCAGCTCCCATTGGCCAAGAACTGTGGCCAATGGGAGCTGCAGGGGTGTTTCCTGCGGGCAGCAGCGCGCAGACACCCCCTGACCCTCCCAGCTAGGAGCCACTGCCAGAGAGGTGTGCCGGTCACTTCTGGGAACCGCCTGAAGTAAACACCACACCCCTCTCCCACACTCCAATCCCCTGCCCCAGCCCAGAACCCGCACACAAACTCCCTCCCAGAGTCCTCACTCGCTCCCACACCTCAGTCCCCAGCCCAGAACCTGCACCCCAAACCCCCTTCCGCATCTAAACTCCCAGAACCTTAGACAGGGATGTGTCTGTGTGTGGTGTGGGTGGGAGCCGGACTTGGACCTGTTCTGGGCACCACTAAAAATTATACAAACCTGCTGCCCCGGTCCATGTTGGTGTTCCCATACACAGAACAGAAATATTTAGTGAACTCTTCTGCCTGTTGTGCGTTATTATTGACAATTCTACCATTTCCGTCTAGTAATGAATCAATACCATTGTTAGGATTCTTTTTTGTGCCTATATACTTGGCAACAACTTATTGTCCTTATCTCTAATGCCCTTCTCCTTGTTGCTTTTGCTTCCCTTATCAGTCATCTATTATTCCTAACATCTGATTCATTACTATCATCTTCCCCTTGCTTCCATGTGTTATGCATGAGTATTATTATTATAGCAGCCTTCACATCAGGTTGGTTTTTTAACCAGTATTATTCGGTGGTGGATTTCTGGGCATCTAGAAACATTTTCTTAAACAATTCCTACTAATCATTTACATTTGTTTGTTTAAACTCTCTCCCATAACTGATTTGTTAAGAGTTAATTGTTTTCAGCTGTATGACACTGACACTGGTATGTATATATTACTGGTTTGGACTTCATTTTATTTATACATAGCAAATATTATTGTAATGGAGTGCAGCATAAAAATAAGATAGGAAAATTACTCTTGGGGCAAGATTTTGCTTCTCCTCCTTCCCATATTAACTCAGAGACTTAGTAATGCAATGCATAGCCTTTCACTTTAGGTCACTAGGGTAAATCAAGCACAGGTCATTGCTTGATGGATGTTGAGTAAAATGAATTGCAGTCCAATTCCTAATAGACAAAGGTCAACCCCATTTTGGGTACCAAATTTTGAGGCATACATATACAGAAGTATGATTTTTCATTGCTGGTGCTGTATGTATTTGTGAAGAGAGACCTCTAATCCCAGTACTAGCAACTTTCAAAAACACTAAATATTAATAGTTTTTTTTGTAAATTGTTTGTTCTCTCTGCAATTATTTTCCTGATCTAGATTATGGAAGAGAGAAAAGGCTGATTTCTCAACATGACTGAGAACCACTTCATATTACTTTAGGTATTCTGACTAATAAGCCACAAATCAGAAGCTGGATGGAATGATCTGAAGGGCTCAAGAAGACAGTAATTTTCCTTTATGGGTTATAGAATGTAAAAAACTCTGATTATTCTTTTTTGGGCGGGTGGGAGTATGGGGTTGTGTGGAGACAGAACTCATCATTATCATCACCATGAATGCTTGTTTTCAGTAAGGCATTTGATATGGTTCCACATGGGGAATTATTAGTTAAATTGGAAAAGATGGGGATCAATATGAAAACTGAAAGGTGAATAAGGAACTGGTTAAAGGGGAGACCACAATGGGTCATACTGAAAAGGTGAACTGTCAGACTGGAAGGAAGGTTATGTGGAGTTCCTTAGGGATGGTTTTGTGACCAATCTTATAATGCTTTTTATTGACTGACCTGCACAAAAGTGTGGAATGTGCTAATAAAAGTTTGCAGAAGAACACAAAGCTGGGAGGTATTGCTAACACAGAGAAGGACCGGTATCATACAGGAAGATCTGGATGACTTGTAAACTGGAGTAAAGTAATAGGCTGAATTTAATAGGTGAATAATGCTAAGACTGTGCTTTAGGATTAATTAGATAAATTTTGGTTTATAAAGTTGGGGGACACATCAGTTGGTAAGTACAGTACGAGAGGGATAGACCTCAGAGTATTGGTGATTCACAGAGGTGCTATCAGCACAATGTGGATACTGGTCGTGAAAAAAGCTAATGCAGTCTTGGATGCAATCAGGTGAGTATTTCAGTAAAGTAAGGAGGTGTTATACTTATTATACAAGGCACTGGTGAAGACTTCATCTGGAATATTGTGTGCAGTTCAGGTCTCCATGTAAAAGAAGGGCTACTAGGATGATCAGAGGAATGGAAACCTTTCTTATGAAAGGAAGACTCAAAGACTTGATATTTGTTTAGTCCTAACCAAAGAAGGCTAAGGGAGATATGATTGATCTCTATAATTATCAGAGGGATTGAAATTTAGGAGGAAGAGGAATTATTTAAGCTTAGTACCAATGTGGACACAAGAACAAATGGATATAAACTGGACACTAGGAAGTTGAGACTTGAAATTAGATGAAGGTTTCTAACCATTAGAGGAGTGAAGTTCTGGAACAGCCTTCCAAGGATAGTAGTGGGGGCAAAAGATATATCTGGCTTCAAGACTAAGCTTGATAAGTTTATGGAAGGGATGGTGTGATGGGATAGCCTAATTTTGGCAATTAATTGATCTTTGATTATTAGCAGGTAAATATGCCCAATAGTCTGTGATGGGACGTTAGATGGGGTGGGATCTGAGTTACTACAGAGAATTCTTTCCTGGGTGTATGGCTGGTGAGTCTTGCCCACATGCTCAGGGTTTAACTGATCGCTATACGTGGGAGTCAGGCAGGAATTTTCCTTCAGGGAAGACTGGGAGAGGCCCTGGTGTTTTTTTCGCTTTCCTCTGTAGCATGGAGCACGAGTCACTTGCTGGAGGATTCTCTGCACCTTGAGGTCTTTAAACCATGATTTGAAGACTTCAGTAACCCAGACATAGGTTAGGTGTTTGTTACAGGAGTGGGTGGGTGAAATTCTGTGGCCTCCATTGTGCAGGAGGTCAGACTAGATGATCATAATGGTCCCTTCTGACCTTAAAGTCTATGAGATCCATACAAAATTACAATTTAAAAATATTCTATCGTAACTTGCCGTCGTTGTTCAATCTTTTTTTTCCCGAGTGAAATAATCTGATGCAGTATTAAGCCTGCCACTAAGAATTGTTAATGTATAATTTATAGTCACAATTAGAAAGCATTTTTAACCAAGTGTCACAACACAGTGACAAGTAAATTAGACTGAGATTTACATTACAGTACTTTGCAACTTGGTAGTGTCAGTCTGGAGGAACTGACAAACAGCCCCAATGGAGCAAGACAGTGGTTTCAGTAAAGAATGCATTCATTTCCCATGTGATAGCAGACTTCAAAGATAGTTGGTGCATGATACTGAAGTAATGATTAATAATTTTGTATTATAGAATGTAAACCAATAGACTATCACAGATTTCTATAATCACACAGTAATATTCAGGTCAGACAGAGAAAGAGGTTGGTAATTCTTAGTGTTTTTGTGAACGAAAGGCTAGTTTTAGCTCCAGAGAAGTGGTTTTCATGCTAAAGAAAGAAGAGAAATCCAGTTATCATTTCTGTGTTCACAAAGTCCACAATTAGGGGAATGGAAAGGTCAAAATATGAAAAATGAGAAGATGTCAGGATAAATGTTGT
The DNA here is from genome assembly GCF_003597395.2 of Chelonoidis abingdonii. Taxonomy (NCBI): domain Eukaryota; kingdom Metazoa; phylum Chordata; order Testudines; family Testudinidae; genus Chelonoidis; species Chelonoidis abingdonii. Next base: position 73,742,188 of record NC_133773.1, read on the forward strand.
TAAATCAAATTTACCAAAAATTAGATGGCTGAAACATCATTACAGTGAATATAGTTGCAAAAGAGTTTCTTAATGCTGCCAAAGATATAAAGAAAGCATTGACTAGGTTATTATTTTGGAATATCATTCACTGTCATTTTTACAAGGCTTCCATTTTTCCTTGTCTTTTGTTTTTACTGTAAACATAATAATGTTATGGAATAATAGTATAATGGCATGGTATAATTTAGGGAAGATTTATGTTACAAAAGAAATGTGTGTGTGCAATTTTCTTTGGAGGATCCTCTCATTCTCCTTTGTAACAAACAGTTACGATAGCTTCCCCCAGAGATAGCTAAGAGATATAGGTTAGATTCAGCAGTGCCTTCTGGATGCTTTGCTCTGCTCCAGTGACTCAAAACAGCAGTAAATCCAGCTTAATTTGTTTTGATCCTGGCTACTTGAGAGACTACTTCTCTGTCCGTGTGATGCTATGACAGTTGTGATAGGTGCAGTCACTTGAGCTAATAGCTTTGTAATTTTAAAAGGATGGGGCTAGGGATGGGATACTTTGCCTGAGTGGGTTCTTTTACCCTAAAATGTGCTCCCTTTCCTTCCCTCAGCCCTATAGAGTCCTGGTTCAGTTGAGTGATGGGATGGCAGGTGTTTGTTTTTGATCATTGGTCCAATTTCTGTGGGCATACGGTTAATCAGTCAGAATAATTAATTAAACAAACCATGTTTTGGTACTTTGCCAAACCAGTTTCTGTGCTTGCAAGATGGTCAAGCAAATCTCTGTCTGACGACAGAATCCAGCACTTCAGTAACGTACAAACCACTTTTTCTCCACTCCTTTTGTTTGTCTATCTCAGGAACGGCACAAACCAGAGGGGGCTGGTGGTGGTGGTTGTTGGAACCATGCCTTCACTGTCTCACTGAAATATCACTCTCCACCATCCTTGAAAATCAACAAAACAGATTTCATTTTGAAAACATTTATCCAAAAACACAGCAGGGAAAAAGTATAACAACAAGCTAAAACCAGGTCTGATTTAAACCTATAGCAGCACTCAACCAAATCAGAATTTGTAATGTAATGCAGGACCATGAGTATAGCTTATATCATCTTTGAATATGTGTATATATGTATTATAACATGCCCCTCAATACAACAGTATACCTAGCTGTAGATTAATTAAGTAATTAAGTACAGCTTGATTAGCCTATAATTTGTGTTGACTGTAATGGCCCGTCTGATGTTCTCACAGATTCTAGGATAACAATATAATTGCTGGTTTTGCAAAATGCACATGGTATTGTTCACTTAATAATTGATAACTGATTGAAGGAAGTTTTAAAATAATATACTGTAAGTTTTTCAGTTTGTAACATATAGATAGGCACCCACCCAATGTTGTAGGTCCATTAACATATTTTAAGCATAAAACATCACTATGGACATATGTACAAATGTGCAGTGTAAGACATTTAAAAAAAAAAAAAAAAGCCTCTTTAGCACATTGTGTTCCTCCCACTCTTAGTCCAGAACCTATATAAGGCATAGAAGATGGACCTTGAATCATGTTCTGTGTTTCTACAGGACCTAGCACGCTGAGCCACTGATCCATGATTGGGGCTCCTGGGCGCTGTGATCATAAAAATAATAATAAGTGCCAGATCTCAAATGCAGACCTTACAAGTTAAAAACAATACTGTGATTTACCACATAGACCTTTTGATAGCCAGTGGAGATCCTGCAGGGCTGATGTGCTTCAGGTATGAAACTCTGCTCAAGAGTCATGGTACATTTGACACTTGCTTTAGTTTCTGAATGGTCATAATGTGTATAGACACCATAAAAAATACCCATAACTTGAATGGAAAGTTAAAGTTATGAACATAAGCATTCAAAAGTCAGGGAATGCCAAAATGAAGGTTGCACTCTTCAGCTTTCCAAAATGCAAGTCTCCTGAGGTCCATCAGAGCTGGGCTCCTTCCTACATACCATATCCATTCCGCAGCAACAGCAACCTTTCCTCACCTCATTCATACTTCACAAAATGCACAAGGGCTGTGGAGTTTTGCCATGATGCCTTACAAGTTCCTATTCCTTCAACACTAGATCATCCTATTGATTTCATCCATTTGATGTGCCCCCTCATTGTTCATAGATACACAGTACAGGCTTGGTGCACTTAAAGGGCCTGATCCTACCTTTGGGCTTTGGATCACACCCTAACAAGCTTGGTGAAAAAAAATCATTTGATAAGTTATTTTCAAAAACTTGTAACTCACATGAAAACCAGTTTCCCCTGGAACCAGGCTGTGGATTACTTCTCACTGAGGGCTATTTCTATTCCAGTATTCTACCTTTAAACCTTAGCAACATGTGCATGTTACAAATAAGTCAGAATGTCTGCAATCAATCTACCTGAAGGAGATGAGAATTTTGTCCCAACTGTTTTTATCTGTGACCATCCTAACAATAAATCTTCCTTCAGTACATTATTTGTCATTGCTCTGGTGGTTTCTTTCTCTTTTTCCTCTTTTTATGTGCATTTAAGATCCCCTTATGTCAATGGGATTTATACACATCGTCAAAGTTCAAGGCAATCGCACCTGTATTCCCCCTCCATGGTTCAGCAAGGGCACCAATTCTAGGCTTGTCAGCATAGGCAATGGGTGAACACTCCCTTTGGGGAGGCTAGCCCCCCAGCCCCTCCCTTTCCTCCCTTGGCATCCCCTACCCTCACAGCAGAGGAGCCCCAGCCCGCCCACCCTAGCTGCCCCAGCCATGCTGCCAGGCCTGAACACCGGGCCAAATTTATCCAGGCTGCCAGCCAACCTAAAGTGCCCCGGGTCACCCCAGTCCCTGCCACTGGCTGGAGCAGAGCCTCTGCTAGCTTCAGGTGAGAGGGTGAGTGAGGGTGGGGACACAGGCATGGGATAGGTGAGGCTTAGCCTCCCCTGTCCCGTGATGCCTGCCACCCATGGGCGCCTGTCTCCTCAGCTGCCCCCTCAGATGTCTGTCTCCCACTTGACTGGGGTTTTTCCAGACTACACAGTTCCCCGCCTATGCTGTGATAGTCTCAGCAAGCTAGGCTGCCTAAACAGGCCAGCATTTGCACTTTGCTTTCTCTTTGAAAGCCCTGAACAGCATAATTGCCAGCAGTTATAAATTATCACACAACTCATTACAAACTAACATATTTATTCTTAAGGTGAAAGCATTACAGAGAAAACATATTAAAAACAATAAAAGAACCTCTACAAATGCTAATAAACTTACCACAGGTTGCCCCAAACTCCAACAAGGACCCTGGTAGATGTCAGTCCTTCAAATCCCACCAATGAGTTATTCATACTCATGAATATTTCAATCTTTTCTTTGTTCAGCTTAGACCTTTTGATTCTCGGATTCTAGGAGAACGTACTCAGTAGACAATGGTCCCCTCCTCTGGGCATAGCTTCAAAAGCCTGTTTTTTTGCTGAAACAGAGATGGGAATTTGCATTCAGGTCCCCTAAGAGAGGCTACATACAATCCTGACACACAATAATTCATAAACTAAACATTTAACGCAATGGACCCCAAACATATTTGAACTTAATTTATAAGATCTCTCAAGAATATTGCATGAAATTGCCCTATCCGTCTCACACACACTTATAACTAAGTTTAAGTACTGTCTTGAATAGGGATGTTTTCCGGAATTGTTAAAGTGAATTTTAACTTCCTTGTTTCACTTACGTTAAATATTTACACAAACTACATTTGGAAAGCAATTCACCATTTATCTGACTGAAATTTTACATAATTCCAAAAGATATTAAAAACTTTCAACAGATTTAAATTAACTGGGAAATTAATTCAGTTTTGTTAGAGCTAGGGAGTTATTAAGTCTCAGCACAAATGGTGTAGTGTTAGACTTCGGAACTTGTTAATTTTAGAGAAATGAAAGGGTTTTAAAAGTTTTCATTACTTTAGTAAAAAGAGAACCTCAAGCATTTGATTACTCTGTAATATTGCTTTGCTTATTTACAGACTCTCACATCAAGGAATCCGAGAATCAACTCCCTGTCAAATTGTTTTTGGAGAGCATGGGCACAAGATTAGAAAACTAATAAAAGAGAGGAAAATGTCAGCACTGTGTGGTATTTTCCTAGCAGCAGGGAAATCCTTTAATGGATGCAGCGAGGCGTAATAGAAGTGAGATAAATAAGGCGGCCTTACTTCTTTCATTATAAATCCTATTTTCCAAAGAATAGTAACTCAGCTATAAATATTTATTTTTGACTGGAACTTGCTTAGCAAATACATATTTTGTAGTATTAAAAGGCTAAAAAAAAAAATCCAAAAAAGTAACACAGTTAATAAAGATGTTGGAATACACCCAAGAAGACTTATTCTGCAAAATCTTGCACATCGGAGTAACCATACTGGAATTATTAGGAATACTCACAAAGGTAAGATGTTATCACATGGAGACCAAGATTTTAAAGTAAAAGATAGAAGAAAAGCTGTAAAATGTGTGGGAAATGATCTTTCTATTCTTGCATTTATCTTAGATGACTTGTGATGGAGCTCCACTATTGATGTGTTCTTATCAGCTAAAATACAGATTTTTCCCAGAGAGTAACTGAAGCTTCAGCACAGTGGACTTGATCCGTAGATCCTGAAGTCAATGGAAAGAGTCCAATTCCCTTCTGTGGACTTCAGCTCAGAAATCACACTTGTGAAAAAGGCCATGGAGCCTTCTCCCAAATATGGCATCTTCTAGGATATCCCCAGGTGACCACACAAAGGCCCTATTCACCTCGAAGCTACCACTCCACCGCCAAAGAAAGAGGCAATACAATGTAATATGCTCCCTTTTTAAGGGTAAGATCTGCATAGTCAGATGGGAGGGAATGACACACACATGATCCTCTCCATCCCAATCTGGCCATTGTCTGTCCTACCTCTGGGCCCATGGAGAGCCATTTATCGAGTCCAGAAAATGGGCAGGGGGAAAGTGCTGTGCAGGCCTCTAAGCATCCTTTCCATTCAGGAGGCAGGAGATTTGTGTACAGAGATGATCTGAACAATGATATATAATAGTTGTGATTTCTGACCTGAATATGTGACTGTTAAAAGCTGTCTTTAAAATAGAATCTGGGAGAGACTCACTGTCTGTTGAGGCAAAACTTTGCTTTATTTCTTCCAAAAATGTTTGTCAACAGGCCCTAGTGTTCTGTCTAAGAGAGAGAGTAAAACCTAGCTAAAATTCTAAAATGTGGATGCTGTCCAATATTAATGATGTGCCATTATTATTAATGACAATGATTATATATAAAGGATTATATTTACAGATGAATACAATAAGTTCCCTGCCCCAGGGAGTTTGCAATCTAAGTGCAAGATTCTAGAGATGGAGCTGCCTGGGACAGCCCCAGCACATGCGGAGCCCTGTTGAAGTCAATGGGGGCAGATGTATAAAAAGCCATATACCTCAGTTTCAAGTTCTAGCCTAAAGCAAGGCAGATAAATATATTGGGCCAGATTCTCCATGAACTGACGCCCCCGGGAGACTTCCCCTAGGACAAATCCACTGTGCAGGAGACATCTCTGGCCAATATAAAAGTAGCAGAAGCAGTTCCATCACCTCCTATGCCAGATTTTCCAGATATGCACCCCTCATAAGGCTGAGGATGCTTGTTGTGGGGTGGGGCATGACGCAGGAAGGGAAGAGGGATTTTTAGTTTGGGAGAGGGCATGGCAAAGGAAAGCTCTGCTTTGTCTAACTCTCTGCTGGTTGAAGGTCTTCCCCCAGCAGCGTAAGTTAAAGCTATGCCCTATGGTTTTAATTTACATTGTCGCTGGATAACTGAGTTCCAAGGAGATGTGGTGGGCTCCTCCCTCTCTCCCTTAAACCTGAGCACTAGTCACTGAACCCAGTGAGAGAGAACAGAGAGAACATGTTAGGAAATGAGGGGAAAGGAAAGTGCTGCAGGGAAGGCACTCTATATAGGAATTCATCACAGACTTTCTTTTTGCATGTTTCTGTTATGGTTGGTTTGTCTGCATTTAATTTTAATAGACTAGGCAGGAGCAAGGGAGAGGAGAGCACCCATGGCAGTTAGCAATGGTAAGTAAACCATGGCAAATCAACTTTCAGTATGGATTTTGGAAGAGAGATAGCAAACAGGGAAAAGGAAGCTATTTCAGAGGCAGCATCATAAAAGACCTGGAGATGTGGGTGAATAGTTAAACACAATCAGTTGCATGAGCAGTGTAGGAGGAGACGAGCCAAGATTATTATTATTTACTGTTTGTATTGTGAAAATGCATAGCAGCCCTCATCATGTGCCAGGCACTGAATGAACCCAGAATAAAAAGACATTCCCTGCCTCAAGATCTTTCTATAGGTGTTAGCTCCTTTTCTCACTAGATAAACTGGAAATTATTTTTTTTCTAATTTCATTATTCTTCAGCCCTGTGGGAAGCATTTACAAATAATAAAGTAGACATGGCAATATTACTATTTTTAGCATATGTGTTCTCCAAAATGCAAAAAGATAGAGACATTGCAACAAATTTAGTGTCTTTTTGGTAACACTGTTATGTCTAAGATTCATATCCTGGATAAGGAGATAACTAATAAAATGCTAGACTCTGATCTGTGTCCACTACCACAAATCTATAGCATCTTCTATATTATAAAATTAATTATAAAACTTGTAAAGAAATTAAATTTCATCCTATAAGGTACTTTTACTAAAGTTTAAGAAAAAAAAATCATTGAGAAGGAGCGGAGAGACTGCGGCCGAGAACAGCAAGGGTTAAAGAAAGCCTGTGAGTTCAGCTAGTCCCATGCCCTTGTATCTGCAGCCAATGCCAGGCCTGGAGGGGGGGAGAAAAGAAGAGAGCCTGGCTCAGCAGAGGCTGACTGGAGAAGAGGCATGAGCTCTCTGTATGTCTGCCTGAAGGTACAGACTGGCAACCTGTCTGCCAACGCAGCCACAGGAGGCAGCAAGTCTTCCCCTGCCAAGGGGAGCCTGCATATAATCCTCAACTGCAGGGAAACTGGACTAGTGGGGGCATGCCCCAAACTAAAAGGACTTGCATAGGGACCAGCCCAAGAAAACAGGTCCTGAACCCCTCAGCCCTGGCTGGGAGAAAGATCCATCTCCCCTGTTTAGAGGTTTGAGTGACACAGGACTCTGGGCGATGACCTGAGGGATCAGGTCCCCCTACAACCACCTCACCAATGATCTAGCCACTAGGCTGCCCAGCGACTGAAGGCCCTATCACAATCATTAACATGCAGAGCTACTATAAATTACACAAAGTACTACCTATGATCTAATTTATGGACCTAAGTATTTATGGACCTAAGTTTTTCAGCCAGGTGACAATGATTCACCTGGCTGAAAAACAAGAAATGTGTGTGAGTGGCTGAGTAAATTCAAGTCATTACCAAAACTGCAATATTTTTTTTTTGCAAAAATCCTGATTGCATGATTGGGGCTAAAAGATCTAGACCAGGGATCGGCAACCTTTCAGAAGTGGTGTGCCGAGTCTTCATTTATTCACTCTAATTTGAGTTTTCATGTGCCAGTAATACATTTTAATGTTTTTAGAAGGTCTCTTTCTATAAGTCTATAATATGTAACTAAATTATTGTTGTATGTAAAGTACCTAAGGTTTTTAAAATGTCTAAGAAACTTCATTTAAAATTAAATTAAAATGCAGAGCCCCCTGGACCGGTGGCAGGACCCAGGCAGCGTGAGTGCCACTGAAAATCAGCTTGTGTGCTGCCTTCGGCACGCGTGCCATAGGTTGCCTACCCCTGATCTAGACAGTGGCTCCCATCAGCTTTATAGAGATCTATAATCTTTATACCAAATCTGTTTTTAAGGAGAAGACCGTATTTGACTAGGGTACCTCACTAGTTAGAATAAAAAGGAGATTTAATTGTAGGAGTATGTACCCAGAATAAACACAAACTTATCTATGTATTGTATGTGTATGCATACAATAAGACACACTACTGTCTTAGAGACTTAAATTTCCATGAGTCCTGTAGGAAACTTCTTGCAGGGTGAATTCTACTGAATAATTTGTCCTTCTTTCAGGAAAGGTCATGTTTTAAGGACTCAAAATGGCAATAAAGTTTTTCAATTCTCAGATCACAAGCAGATGATTTGAATGCCCCACATTTTGGGTGCCCAACTTGAGACACTTATCGTGCTCAAATTGGGCACCCAAAATCAAAGGCTACTTTTGAAAACATGCTCCTAAATGTCCATGGTAGTTAAACTCTTCTCCTGTACACCCTGATCCAGATGTCTTTGAAATCTGTCTTGCTGTACAATAACTCCGGGAGATGAAGCAGCCCTTCCCAACTGCAGAGAGAACAGTGCTGCCGGTTTCCTTTGTCCCACTTAACAAAGAGCAGAAAATAAATCATTTGCACATTTTGGCCCCTAGGAAACACATAAAACAAGTACCCATTTTCAATTGGTTGGTCTTCTCTGATTTCTAGTTATACCTGTCAAAGGCTTCCGCTGTCTCCAGGTATATAATCAAAATCAGTTTACTCCTTGGATGTGGACAGCCTAATATATGTTAAGAGATGCCGAATAGTAAAAGTAAGTGGTGCAGCTTCACTAAGTTTATCTGACAGGACTAACCAAACAAAAGAGAGCAATGAATCCAAATGGCTAGTCAGTATCTTTGTGAAGGAAAGTAACATCTGTATTAACAAACAAAATGGATTAAGCCTCATCCTCATCTGGTTTTAATATTTAAAAAGATACATGCTGTGTTAGAAGGAGTGACAAAGTCCTTCTTTCAAAAAATTTATAAATATTGTTGAGAGCCAAGTTTGATGTCATCAGTTTATAAACTCGATTTGAAAGGCAGCCAGACCTGGGGTTTTTCCATGTTTAATTTAGAGAGATAAAGTTGTTTCATCTATCTTCCTCTTCTGTATTCCCCTTGATCCTTTTCTCACCTTGGTCGGTCGGTCGGTCTGTCTCTTTCTCTCTCTAATCTGTGCATGATATACGATAACATTATAGAAAACCTCTCCTGTGTCAGTTTATCTATCTAAAGTGATTACACTGGATTATTGGTTTACATATGAAATATGTCCACACCTCCATCCCTTGCAACCAAGATTGTAAAATAAATATTTATTTAGTTGTCTGTCCCATTCCCAGGATAATGTGATCATGTAATGAAGCTGCCATCGTGAATATATGTGAAGAGGCAGAGTAAGGGTAACATAGAAAATAAGGGAAGAGACACTATCCCAGTGAATCATGAATGAGGAATAAAAGAGGATAATTAACAATCCCGTATTCAAGGGGTTTTTTTATGCAACACACATGGTTTATGAAGCTGTCATGCTGACTGGAATATTCACGACCATGAGCGCCAACCTCAGGGCAGACTGTCAGAAAACAAGGGAAGACACTCCAAACTGGTGGTATGTTCTGTAATAGGATTTCACCAAGTCAGTAACAAATGTGGACTCCTGGATCACTATACCAGTTTTACCATGGAGTCACAGAGAAGTCCCCGTAGACTCTCCAGCCTGTCTTGTCACCAGACAAACTGGACATTGCGATAATAGTCACATAAAACAAAAATCACACTGCATCAGATTTCCCTCAGTCCAAAGAGACCAGTCACTTACCCCAGATCAATTGGTGCTCTGAATCTTACACTAAAGACAATGCTGGCCGCCAATTCTATAGTAAACTAACTAAAGATTTATTAGCTAAAAAAAATGCATTATTGAGAGGTTAAAGCAGGTAGAATATATTTACATGTGAGTCACAATTTGTAAGTCCAGATGCTGGCTGTGATGTAATAAACTGCCAGTTTCCCAAAAGACTTTTTGGGGTACCCAGATTGTTTCTGGGTAGCTCTGCTTTGCATCTGATACACTTCCCTATAAGAGTTCAAACCATTCAGAGATGAAGGATCTTTCTTTGAATCCATTCTTATGTCTTCTTCTGACAGAAGACAAGCTGACGGTGTCCCTACGATGTAGGCTTTTCCTTTATGATGTTGAGTGAGGAATGCACTTTGAGTCTCTGACCTCAGGTCATCACACACAATGGCGATTTGCTTTGAAATTAGCACCTTTTCTGATAAAGTCCTTTATTAGCATTCCATAAGGCTTCTTTGATATCTGATGAGTTATTTAGTTACAGGGGTATTTACAATGTAAATGTTTGCCATTATATTGTGACAGGATACCAATAAGTAAAAACAGTGCATGCAACATCTCATTAGTTTTATGACGTCTAAACACCCAAAACATTTGTACATTTAACAATCACTTTGATCGGATACATAAGTGGATTGGCCTGAATATACCCTGACATAACCTAGTCTGCCAGTGTCACAGAAGCACCACTGACAAATGTGGTATTGAGTACTGTATTGATCAGAATAAAATACAATAAATATTATATGCATAGTATTTAACTGGTGCATAGAAGCAGCAGCTTAGATATTTCTAGGCTTTATTTCTTCTTTCCAGATTTAATGCAAGCTACTTTCTGCAAAAGCCAGAACTATTAACGTAAGACTATACTTCTTTCTTACACAATGCTTTCTGTGGTTTTGGGTGATTCTATAAATTTCCCATCATCCACTGTGGATCCTTTGCTTAGCCCAAACCCAGCTCGTGGTGCAATGAAGCTACCAGTAGCAGGCTAAACAAGTAAAAGAGAAAAAGCTAATAGAAAGGAACGAACAGCTAGAAGATGGGGATAAGGGATTGAGGGGATGAAATAGCAAACGATGGGAAAAAAGATGCACTAGAAGGAAAAACTTCTTCACCTACAACTTTAAAGGAGAAGTATGGGGAACACAGAAAAATTGGAAAAGAAACAAAATCATTATTCCACAGAGCTCTCTGGGACAGAGTCTATTTCAGGACTTCTGTCCCAGGAATATATACAAAACAGGAGAATTGGAGAGCAAGAAGAATGTAACTAAAGCAACCCTCTCTCTGAATTGACTATCATTTGTTTACCATCAACATAAAAATTATGTCTGAAAACTTTTTACTCTGTGTTAGAAGTGGCACCAAAGATCATTATAAATGAAATAAATTAAAGGGAAAAAAAATCTTTGCTGTTTTTTTCCTGACTAGTAATTTCACAAAGCAACAGAACAGAGAAGTATATATAAAATAATGTAATTGCAAAAACAGGCTCATACGGTAGGCAAAGTTCCTTAAACTACTGTAACTCTTTTCTTTAATTAAATAGATCTCAAGTTGGTCTCTCTTAGCCTGAAAGCAGGCCATGTGCAGTATGTAGATTTCTGATTTTCTAAATAAAAATTGTTAGGCTATTTTTAAATTCTAGAAACATGAATAAATTAGATGTTTGTATATTTATTTCAGGAGCCTTCACTGGTTTCTATATTGTCTAAATAGTTATTCTTAAAATCTGTTTTATACATGATTGAATGAAAGGATGCTATTTAAGATACTGTGACAAAGTTCCTCCTCTACCTTGGTGGGTCCTGCGCTTCTTGGCAGATTTGTTCTCCTCAGTGATCTTCCCCACAGTCTGGGTCAGCTCCTCCTGTGTCTGATCAGGAGTTGGGA